>NC_137626.1:40353500-40603376 GCF_963280865.1 Gymnoscopelus braueri | reverse complement strand
AGCCTGCCCCGCAGGCGGAGTTTGAGACATACCAGGACCTACTCAGAACTACTGCATCATCCTTAGCAGAGATGCAGGGGGGGACAGACCCTCCCTCCTCGAAAGCAGAGATGCAGGGGGGGACAGACCCTCCCTCCTTAAGATCGGAGGACTACCGTAGAGCAGAAGCAGTCATCCTGAGACGCATCCAGGAGGAAAGCTTCCCAGAGGAGTTAAAACACATCCTAGCCGGGACTAGGCTACCCAATTCCAGCAAGATACGCCGCAACCTAGCGCCAGAGTATCACGCAGGTCTACTCAGAGTAGGAGGCAGGCTCCGTCGATGTCATGACCTGGACTACGGAGCAATGCATCCTATCTTACTACCACACTCTCACCCATACACCAAGCTCATCATCCGAGAGTACGACGAGAGGTTAAATCACCCAGGAACAGAACGAGTCTTCGCTGATTTACGAAGGAAGTACTGGATACTAAAGGGGAGGGAAGCCGTCAAGAAATACCAAACTAACTGTTTCCAATGTCAGAGATGGAAGGGAGAGGCCGAGATCCCCCAAATGGCCGACCTCCCAAGCTCCAGCCTGAGACTGATGGATCCGACATTCTACTCCACCGGAATGGACTGCTTCGGACCAATGACCGTAAAGATCGGCAGGAGGACAGAGAAACGATGGGGGATTATATTCAAATGCCTCACCACTCGTGCAATCCACATTGAACTCCTCACAAATATGAGTGCAGACTCTTTCCTCATGTCACTCCGTCGATTCATAGCTCGCAGGGGGAAGCCTCACGAGCTCCGGTCCGACCGAGGCACGAACTTCATCGGAGGGAACAGGGAGCTACGAGAGGCCTATGAGCGCATGAAGCCGGAATTGAGAGCGAGGATGGCCCCCGAACAGGTCGACTTCATATTCAACCCCCCGGCCTCCCCTCACTTCGGAGGCTCGTGGGAGAGAGAGGTAAGGTCCGTGAAGACGATCCTCCGAGTAGTCCTAGGAACCCAGGTGGTCCCCGAAGAAGTACTCTACACCGCCCTGACCGAGATAGAAGCCATTCTGAACTCAAGGCCCCTGGGCTACGTATCGTCAAACGTAGCGGACCTAGACCCGGTGACACCCAAAAATCTCCTGATAGGACGGCCAAACCCCTCGTTGCCCCAAGTCCTCTACCCGGAAACGGAGATGCTCAGTCGGAGAAGATGGAAACAGTCTCAAATCCTAGCTGACCAATTCTGGAAGCGGTACATAAGGAACTTCCTTCCCTCTCTACAGCCCAGGCAGAAGTGGCTGACAGAGAAAGAGAACATCGCCATCGACACCCTCGTCCTGGTGATCGACCCCCAGCTTCCCAGAGCGTTCTGGTCAATAGGGAGAGTTAAGAGCGTAATGCCGGGAAGAGACGATCGAGTGAGAGCCGCGGTAGTACAGGTGGAAGACCGCACCTACACAAGGCCCGTGGCGCGGTTGATCAGACTCCCCGAACTGCCGGGAGAAGCGACGATCACCAGGAAGGAAGTCCCGACTAAGAAAGTCAAGAAAAGGAAATGACGACGGACATCATCGCTTGGTCGAACGGTGACATTATCCTGTCACCGGGGGGACTGTTACCAAGGCGACGATCACGACGGGCAATCGTCCCGATTAAGGACGTAGCGTCAGCATGACGCCACCCTAAGATCATACGACACCATGTCCCACCTATTAAGCACAGCGGCAGGCGTGAGCGGGCGCCAGACCAGCTGTTGAGTAAGACTGAAGAGTATCTGGAGACTTGGGATAAGATAAGGTAAGACCATACCTAGTATCCCACAGTCCGCTGAGCCGCTTTGAGCCTCAGCCCCAGGCCTATACTGCGACAGTCATAATAAGAGCCCAAAGCGCCTATAAGAATACAGTCCTTAACACATATCGAAGAAGTAACAGTACCTCTGTTACAGTGTCCTTTTAGCATCAGTGTCCTTTTGGCACTTATCATTGTCCTTTTGGCATTAGTGTCCTTTTAGCATCAGTGTCCTTTTGGCACTTATCATTGTCCTTTTGGCATTAGTGTCCTTTTAGCATCAGTGTCCTTTTGGCACTTATCATTGTCCTTTTGGCATTAGTGTCCTTTTAGCATCAGTGTCCTTTTGGCACTTATCATTGTCCTTTTGGCATTAGTGTCCTTTTAGCATCAGTGTCCTTTTGGCACTTATCATTGTCCTTTTGGCATTAGTGTCCTTTTAGCATCAGTGTCCTTTTGGCACTTATCATTGTCCTTTTGGCATTAGTGTCCTTTTAGCATCAGTGTCCTTTTGGCACTTATCATTGTCCTTTTGGCATTAGTGTCCTTTTAGCATCAGTGTCCTTTTGGCACTTATCATTGTCCTTTTGGCATTAGTGTCCTTTTAGCATCAGTGTCCTTTTGGCACTTATCATTGTCCTTTTGGCATTAGTGTCCTTTTGGCATCAGTGTCCTTTTGGCATCAATGTCCTTTTGGCATCAGTGTCCTTTTAGCATCAGTGTCCTTTTGGCACTTATCATTGTCCTTTTGGCATTAGTGTCCTTTTAGCATCAGTGTCCTTTTGGCACTTATCATTGTCCTTTTGGCATTAGTGTCCTTTTAGCATCAGTGTCCTTTTGGCACTTATCATTGTCCTTTTGGCATTAGTGTCCTTTTAGCATCAGTGTCCTTTTGGCACTTATCATTGTCCTTTTGGCATTAGTGTCCTTTTAGCATCAGTGTCCTTTTGGCACTTATCATTGTCCTTTTGGCATTAGTGTCCTTTTAGCATCAGTGTCCTTTTGGCACTTATCATTGTCCTTTTGGCATTAGTGTCCTTTTGGCATTAGTGTCCTTTTGGCATCAGTGTCCTTTTGGCATCAATGTCCTTTTGGCATCAGTGTCCTTTTAGCATCAGTGTCCTTTTGGCACTTATCATTGTCCTTTTGGCATTAGTGTCCTTTTAGCATCAGTGTCCTTTTGGCACTTATCATTGTCCTTTTGGCATTAGTGTCCTTTTGGCATCAGTGTCCTTTTGGCACTTATCATTGTCCTTTTGGCATTAGTGTCCTTTTGGCATCAGTGTCCTTTTGGCACTTATCATTGTCCTTTTGGCATTAGTGTCCTTTTAGCATCAGTGTCCTTTTGGCACTTATCATTGTCCTTTTGGCATTAGTGTCCTTTTAGCATCAGTGTCCTTTTGGCACTTATCATTGTCCTTTTGGCATTAGTGTCCTTTTAGCATCAGTGTCCTTTTGGCACTTATCATTGTCCTTTTGGCATTAGTGTCCTTTTGGCATCAGTGTCCTTTTGGCATCAATGTCCTTTTGGCATCAGTGTCCTTTTAGCATCAGTGTCCTTTTGGCACTTATCATTGTCCTTTTGGCATTAGTGTCCTTTTAGCATCAGTGTCCTTTTGGCACTTATCATTGTCCTTTTGGCATTAGTGTCCTTTTGGCATCAGTGTCCTTTTGGCATCAATGTCCTTTTGGCATCAGTGTCCTTTTAGCATCAGTGTCCTTTTGGCACTTATCATTGTCCTTTTGGCATTAGTGTCCTTTTAGCATCAGTGTCCTTTTGGCACTTATCATTGTCCTTTTGGCATTAGTGTCCTTTTAGCATCAGTGTCCTTTTGGCACTTATCATTGTCCTTTTGGCATTAGTGTCCTTTTGGCATCAGTGTCCTTTTGGCATCAATGTCCTTTTTGCATCAGTGTCCTTTTGGCACTTATCATTGTCCTTTTGGCATTAGTGTCCTTTTGGCATCAGTGTCCTTTTGGCACTTATAGGTTACAAACATAACCCCAGTTATCATTGGCCTTTTGGCATTAGTGTCCTTTTGGCATCAGTGTCCTTTTGGCATCAATGTCCTTTTGGCATCAGTGTCCTTTTGGCATCAGTGTCCTTTTGGCATCAGTGTCCTTTTGGCATCATTGTCCTTTTGGCACCAGTGTCCTTTTGGCACTGGCCTTTTGGCACTACAAAACTCGCTGCTGCCCCCCAAAGGGATGTGACTGCAGGTACCTTTTGCCAAATGGACACAACTTACTAGCCAAAAAGACTGTCTTTTTGGCAAAAAATGCCAAAAAGACAGTCTTTTTGGCACTTGCCTAATACCCAAAAGGACAAAAAGTCAGAATTATCTCCAACGCGGCGGTCTGCGTTGACTTTTTGTCTTTTTGGCATTGGGCTTATTAGCCAAAAGGACACAAAATTCCTGCCAAACGGACACCTTTCCCTTACGTGTTGTTTTAGCTACTTTACAGAAGCCGACATAGCATGATTTGGCGTGGCCTATTTGCCTGATCTTCTCTGTATCGCTCCAATTTCCGCTCATTCCTATGGTGGGTCCCAATCTTCTCTGTATCGTTCCAATTTGTGTCCTATTTGTCCTATTTGCCTGATCTTCTCTGTATCGCTCCAATTTCCGCTCATTCCTATGGTGGGTCCCAATCTTCTCTGTATCGTTCCAATTTGTGTCCTATTTGTCCTATTTGCCTGATCTTCTCTGTATCGCTCCAATTTCCGCTCGCGCAAGGATGACACGCAAATTCGTGAAGCGTTCCTCATTTTTAACTATTTTGAGGAAATAGAGAAAAATAAAATATTTTAGATTTTTTAAAATTATTTTTCGACATTTTTTAATGCATCAAAGTCCCCCCAAGTGGCCCCCGAGGTGATAGGCCACGCCCACAGCTCCAAACCACGCCCCATGGTGATAGGCCACGCCCCCAGCTTCAAACCACACACCCCTCGCCGATAGAGGACAAGCACACGGCTTTAAACCACAATCCAAGGTGATAGGCCACGCCCCCAGGCCGATAAGCCACGCCCACAGCTCAACAACACGCCCCCATGGTGATAGGCCACGCCCCCAGCTTCAAACCACACCCCGCTCGCCGAGAGAGGACAAGCACACGGCTTAAAACCACAATCCAAGGTGATAGGCCACGCCCCCAGGCTGATAAGCCACGCCCACGGCTCCAAAACACGCCCCCATGGTGATAGGCCACGCCCCCAGCTTCAAACCACACCCCCCTCGCCGAGAGAGGACAAGCACACGGCTTAAAACCCCAATCCAAGGTGATAGGCCACGCCCCCAGGCCGATAAGCCACGCCCACGGCTCCAAAACACGCCCCCATGGTGATAGGCCACGCCCCCAGCTTCAAACCACACCCCCCTCGCCGAGAGAGGACAAGCACACCGCTTAAAACCCCAGTCCAAGGTGATAGGCCACGCCCCCAGGCCGATAAGCCACGCCCACAGCTGCAAAACACGCCCCCATGGCGATAGGCCACGCCCCCAGCTTCAAACCACACCCCCCTCGCCGATAGAGGACAAGCACACGGCTTTAAACCACAATCCAAGGTGATAGGCCACGCCCCCAAGCCGACAGGCCACGCCCACAGCTCCAAACCACCCCCCCCCCGGGTGATAGGACACGCCCACAGCTCCAAACCACTCCCTCCTCACCGATAGGCCACGCCCCCGGCTTCAAACCACACCCCCCGAAGCGATAGGCCACGCCCACAGAGCGGGTAGGGGAGGGCCCGGGGGGCGGGGTTAAGTGTTCGACCGATCAAACCGATCAATCGATCGATCGATCGATCAGTGCAGCCTCTATGGCTTGGATTGTGGAAAAATCTCTCCAAATGACTATGTCCAGAAGTCAAAATCTGTGAAAATGACTATGTCCAGAAGTCAAAACGGCGAAAGATGGGGTTTTGCCCGGCTCTCCACGCGGCCCCGGGGAGCCTCCGGCCCCCACCGGGGTGCCCAGCCAGAGCCCAGCTAAGTCCTCTACCTGGCTCTCCATCCGAACCCGGGGACCCACTCTTAAGCACCCCCCCCGGAGTCTGGACCCACAGCCGCGGGCGCTAGTTGCCCGGGGACAGGGGAGTATAAGCCAATTTCGGCCCGGGGACAGGGGGGTACAAATCCATTTATATCCCTGAATTCTTCTAAGTCGAAACTGCAGAAGATGCAGTTTTGCGGGGCCCCCCACGCCAAACCGAGGCCCCTTAAGAGGACAGCACTCTGCCAGGTGTAACCAAAGTCATGCCTGGTTCCGTGTTCCGCAGCCCACCTGAGCTTTCTACGCTGTAGCGCCCCCTGGTGCTTCTCCAAAGTGTCCGATATTTCACTTTTTTTTTTTTTTTTTTTTTTAAGGATGCTTTCCTTAGGGAAAAAAAAAAAGTTATCATTGTCCTTTTGGCATCAGTGTCCTTTTGGCATCAGTGTCCTTTTGGCACTTATAGGTTACAAACATAACCCCAGTTATCATTGGCCTTTTGGCATTAGTGTCCTTTTGGCATCAGTGTCCTTTTGGCATCAATGTCCTTTTGGCATCAGTGTCCTTTTAGAATCAGTGTCCTTTTGGCACTTATCATTGTCCTTTTGGCATTAGTGTCCTTTTAGCATCAGTGTCCTTTTGGCACTTATCATTGTCCTTTTGGCATTAGTGTCCTTTTGGCATAAGTGTCCTTTTGGCATCAATGTCCTTTTGGCATCAGTGTCCTTTTAGCATCAGTGTCCTTTTGGCACTTATCATTGTCCTTTTGGCATTAGTGTCCTTTTAGCATCAGTGTCCTTTTGGCACTTATCATTGTCCTTTTGGCATTAGTGTCCTTTTGGCATCAGTGTCCTTTTGGCACTTATCATTGTCCTTTTGGCATTAGTGTCCTTTTGGCATCAGTATCCTTTTGGCACTTATCATTGTCCTTTTGGCATTAGTGTCCTTTTAGCATCAGTGTCCTTTTGGCACTTATCATTGTCCTTTAGGCATTAGTGTCCTTTTAGCATCAGTGTCCTTTTGGCACTTATCATTGTCCTTTTGGCATTAGTGTCCTTTTAGCATCAGTGTCCTTTTGGCACTTATCATTGTCCTTTTGGCATTAGTGTCCTTTTAGCATCAGTGTCCTTTTGGCACTTATCATTGTCCTTTTGGCATTAGTGTCCTTTTAGCATCAGTGTCCTTTTGGCACTTATCATTGTCCTTTTGGCATTAGTGTCCTTTTGGCATCAGTGTCCTTTTGGCATCAATGTCCTTTTGGCATCAGTGTCCTTTTAGCATCAGTGTCCTTTTGGCACTTATCATTGTCCTTTTGGCATTAGTGTCCTTTTAGCATCAGTGTCCTTTTGGCACTTATCATTGTCCTTTTGGCATTAGTGTCCTTTTGGCATCAGTGTCCTTTTGGCATCAATGTCCTTTTGGCATCAGTGTCCTTTTAGCATCAGTGTCCTTTTGGCACTTATCATTGTCCTTTTGGCATCAGTGTCCTTTTAGCATCAGTGTCCTTTTGGCACTTATCATTGTCCTTTTGGCATTAGTGTCCTTTTGGCATCAGTGTCCTTTTGGCACTTATAGGTTACAAACATAACCCCAGTTATCATTGGCCTTTTGGCATTAGTGTCCTTTTGGCACTTATCATTGTCCTTTTGGCATTAGTGTCCTTTTGGCATCAGTGTCCTTTTGGCATCAATGTCCTTTTGGCATCAGTGTCCTTTTAGCATCATTGTCCTTTTGGCACTTATCATTGTCCTTTTGGCATTAGTGTCCTTTTAGCATCAGTGTCCTTTTGGCACTTATCATTGTCCTTTTGGCATTAGTGTCCTTTTAGCATCAGTGTCCTTTTGGCACTTATCATTGTCCTTTTGGCATTAGTGTCCTTTTAGCATCAGTGTCCTTTTGGCACTTATCATTGTCCTTTTGGCATTAGTGTCCTTTTAGCATCAGTGTCCTTTTGGCACTTATCATTGTCCTTTTGGCATTAGTGTCCTTTTAGCATCAGTGTCCTTTTGGCACTTATCATTGTCCTTTTGGCATTAGTGTCCTTTTGGCATCAGTGTCCTTTTGGCATCAATGTCCTTTTGGCATCAGTGTCCTTTTAGCATCAGTGTCCTTTTGGCACTTATCATTGTCCTTTTGGCATTAGTGTCCTTTTAGCATCAGTGTCCTTTTGGCACTTATCATTGTCCTTTTGGCATTAGTGTCCTTTTAGCATCAGTGTCCTTTTGGCACTTATCATTGTCCTTTTGGCATTAGTGTCCTTTTAGCATCAGTGTCCTTTTGGCACTTATCATTGTCCTTTTGGCATTAGTGTCCTTTTAGCATCAGTGTCCTTTTGGCACTTATCATTGTCCTTTTGGCATTAGTGTCCTTTTAGCATCAGTGTCCTTTTGGCACTTATCATTGTCCTTTTGGCATTAGTGTCCTTTTGGCATCAGTGTCCTTTTGGCATCAATGTCCTTTTGGCATCAGTGTCCTTTTAGCATCAGTGTCCTTTTGGCACTTATCATTGTCCTTTTGGCATTAGTGTCCTTTTAGCATCAGTGTCCTTTTGGCACTTATCATTGTCCTTTTGGCATTAGTGTCCTTTTAGCATCAGTGTCCTTTTGGCACTTATCATTGTCCTTTTGGCATTAGTGTCCTTTTAGCATCAGTGTCCTTTTGGCACTTATCATTGTCCTTTTGGCATTAGTGTCCTTTTAGCATCAGTGTCCTTTTGGCACTTATCATTGTCCTTTTGGCATTAGTGTCCTTTTAGCATCAGTGTCCTTTTGGCACTTATCATTGTCCTTTTGGCATTAGTGTCCTTTTGGCATTAGTGTCCTTTTGGCATCAGTGTCCTTTTGGCATCAATGTCCTTTTGGCATCAGTGTCCTTTTAGCATCAGTGTCCTTTTGGCACTTATCATTGTCCTTTTGGCATTAGTGTCCTTTTAGCATCAGTGTCCTTTTGGCACTTATCATTGTCCTTTTGGCATTAGTGTCCTTTTGGCATCAGTGTCCTTTTGGCACTTATCATTGTCCTTTTGGCATTAGTGTCCTTTTGGCATCAGTGTCCTTTTGGCACTTATCATTGTCCTTTTGGCATTAGTGTCCTTTTAGCATCAGTGTCCTTTTGGCACTTATCATTGTCCTTTTGGCATTAGTGTCCTTTTAGCATCAGTGTCCTTTTGGCACTTATCATTGTCCTTTTGGCATTAGTGTCCTTTTAGCATCAGTGTCCTTTTGGCACTTATCATTGTCCTTTTGGCATTAGTGTCCTTTTAGCATCAGTGTCCTTTTGGCACTTATCATTGTCCTTTTGGCATTAGTGTCCTTTTGGCATCAGTGTCCTTTTGGCACTTATCATTGTCCTTTTGGCATTAGTGTCCTTTTGGCATCAGTGTCCTTTTGGCATCAATGTCCTTTTGGCATCAGTGTCCTTTTAGCATCAGTGTCCTTTTGGCACTTATCATTGTCCTTTTGGCATTAGTGTCCTTTTAGCATCAGTGTCCTTTTGGCACTTATCATTGTCCTTTTGGCATTAGTGTCCTTTTAGCATCAGTGTCCTTTTGGCACTTATCATTGTCCTTTTGGCATTAGTGTCCTTTTAGCATCAGTGTCCTTTTGGCACTTATCATTGTCCTTTTGGCATTAGTGTCCTTTTAGCATCAGTGTCCTTTTGGCACTTATCATTGTCCTTTTGGCATTAGTGTCCTTTTGGCATTAGTGTCCTTTTGGCATCAGTGTCCTTTTGGCATCAATGTCCTTTTGGCATCAGTGTCCTTTTAGCATCAGTGTCCTTTTGGCACTTATCATTGTCCTTTTGGCATTAGTGTCCTTTTAGCATCAGTGTCCTTTTGGCACTTATCATTGTCCTTTTGGCATTAGTGTCCTTTTGGCATCAGTGTCCTTTTGGCACTTATCATTGTCCTTTTGGCATTAGTGTCCTTTTGGCATCAGTGTCCTTTTGGCACTTATCATTGTCCTTTTGGCATTAGTGTCCTTTTAGCATCAGTGTCCTTTTGGCACTTATCATTGTCCTTTTGGCATTAGTGTCCTTTTAGCATCAGTGTCCTTTTGGCACTTATCATTGTCCTTTTGGCATTAGTGTCCTTTTAGCATCAGTGTCCTTTTGGCACTTATCATTGTCCTTTTGGCATTAGTGTCCTTTTAGCATCAGTGTCCTTTTGGCACTCATCATTGTCCTTTTGGCATTAGTGTCCTTTTGGCATCAGTGTCCTTTTGGCACTTATCATTGTCCTTTTGGCATTAGTGTCCTTTTGGCATCAGTGTCCTTTTGGCATCAATGTCCTTTTGGCATCAGTGTCCTTTTAGCATCAGTGTCCTTTTGGCACTTATCATTGTCCTTTTGGCATTAGTGTCCTTTTAGCATCAGTGTCCTTTTGGCACTTATCATTGTCCTTTTGGCATTAGTGTCCTTTTAGCATCAGTGTCCTTTTGGCACTTATCATTGTCCTTTTGGCATTAGTGTCCTTTTAGCATCAGTGTCCTTTTGGCACTTATCATTGTCCTTTTGGCATTAGTGTCCTTTTGGCATCAGTGTCCTTTTGGCATCAATGTCCTTTTTGCATCAGTGTCCTTTTGGCACTTATCATTGTCCTTTTGGCATTAGTGTCCTTTTGGCATCAGTGTCCTTTTGGCACTTATAGGTTACAAACATAACCCCAGTTATCATTGGCCTTTTGGCATTAGTGTCCTTTTGGCATCAGTGTCCTTTTGGCATCAATGTCCTTTTGGCATCAGTGTCCTTTTGGCATCAGTGTCCTTTTGGCATCAGTGTCCTTTTGGCATCATTGTCCTTTTGGCACCAGTGTCCTTTTGGCACTGGCCTTTTGGCACTACAAAACTCGCTGCTGCCCCCCAAAGGGATGTGACTGCAGGTACCTTTTGCCAAATGGACACAACTTACTAGCCAAAAAGACTGTCTTTTTGGCAAAAAATTCCAAAAAGACAGTCTTTTTGGCACTTGCCTAATACCCAAAAGGACAAAAAGTCAGAATTATCTCCAACGCGGCGGTCTGCGTTGACTTTTTGTCTTTTTGGCATTGGGCTTATTAGCCAAAAGGACACAAAATTCCTGCCAAACGGACACCTTTCCCTTACGTGTTGTTTTAGCTACTTTACAGAAGCCGACATAGCATGATTTGGCGTGGCCTATTTGCCTGATCTTCTCTGTATCGCTCCAATTTCCGCTCATTCCTATGGTGGGTCCCAATCTTCTCTGTATCGTTCCAATTTGTGTCCTATTTGTCCTATTTGCCTGATCTTCTCTGTATCGCTCCAATTTCCGCTCATTCCTATGGTGGGTCCCAATCTTCTCTGTATCGTTCCAATTTGTGTCCTATTTGTCCTATTTGCCTGATCTTCTCTGTATCGCTCCAATTTCCGCTCGCGCAAGGATGACACGCAAATTCGTGAAGCGTTCCTCATTTTTAACTATTTTGAGGAAATAGAGAAAAATAAAATATTTTAGATTTTTTAAAATTATTTTTCGACATTTTTTAATGCTTCAAAGTCCCCCCAAGTGGCCCCCGAGGTGATAGGCCACGCCCACAGCTCCAAACCACGCCCCATGGTGATAGGCCACGCCCCCAGCTTCAAACCACACCCCCCTCGCCGATAGAGGACAAGCACACGGCTTTAAACCACAATCCAAGGTGATAGGCCACGCCCCCAGGCCGATAAGCCACGCCCACAGCTCCACAACACGCCCCCATGGTGATAGGCCACGCCCCCAGCTTCAAACCACACCCCGCTCGCCGAGAGAGGACAAGCACACGGCTTTAAACCACAATCCAAGGTGATAGGCCACGCCCCCAGGCCGATAAGCCACGCCCACAGCTCCAAAACACGCCCCATGGTGATAGGCCACGCCCCCAGCTTCAAACCACACCCCCCTCGCCGAGAGAGGACAAGCACACGGCTTAAAACCACAATCCAAGGTGATAGGCCACGCCCCCAGGCTGATAAGCCACGCCCACGGCTCCAAAACACGCCCCCATGGTGATAGGCCACGCCCCCAGCTTCAAACCACACCCCCCTCGCCGAGAGAGGACAAGCACACGGCTTAAAACCCCAATCCAAGGTGATAGGCCACGCCCCCAGGCCGATAAGCCACGCCCACGGCTCCAAAACACGCCCCCATGGTGATAGGCCACGCCCCCAGCTTCAAACCACACCCCCCTCGCCGAGAGAGGACAAGCACACGGCTTAAAACCCCAGTCCAAGGTGATAGGCCACGCCCCCAGGCCGATAAGCCACGCCCACAGCTGCAAAACACGCCCCCATGGCGATAGGCCACGCCCCCAGCTTCAAACCACACCCCCCTCGCCGATAGAGGACAAGCACACGGCTTTAAACCACAATCCAAGGTGATAGGCCACGCCCCCAAGCCGACAGGCCACGCCCACAGCTCCAAACCACCCCCCCCCCCCGGGTGATAGGACACGCCCACAGCTCCAAACCACTCCCTCCTCACCGATAGGCCACGCCCCCGGCTTCAAACCACACCCCCCGAAGCGATAGGCCACGCCCACAGAGCGGGTAGGGGAGGGCCCGGGGGGCGGGGTTAAGTGTTCGACCGATCAAACCGATCAATCGATCGATCGATCGATCAGTGCAGCCTCTATGGCTTGGATTGTGGAAAAATCTCTCCAAATGACTATGTCCAGAAGTCAAAATCTGTGAAAATGACTATGTCCAGAAGTCAAAACGGCGAAAGATGGGGTTTTGCCCGGCTCTCCACGCGGCCCCGGGGAGCCTCCGGCCCCCACCGGGGTGCCCAGCCAGAGCCCAGCTAAGTCCTCTACCTGGCTCTCCATCCGAACCCGGGGACCCACTCTTAAGCACCCCCCCCGGAGTCTGGACCCACAGCCGCGGGCGCTAGTTGCCCGGGGACAGGGGAGTATAAGCCAATTTCGGCCCGGGGACAGGGGGGTACAAATCCATTTATATCCCTGAATTCTTCTAAGTCGAAACTGCAGAAGATGCAGTTTTGCGGGGCCCCCCACGCCAAACCGAGGCCCCTTAAGAGGACAGCACTCTGCCAGGTGTAACCAAAGTCATGCCTGGTTCCGTGTTCCGCAGCCCACCTGAGCTTTCTACGCTGTAGCGCCCCCTGGTGCTTCTCCAAAGTGTCCGATATTTCACTTTTTTTTTTTTTTTTTTTTTTAAGGATGCTTTCCTTAGGGAAAAAAAAAAAGTTATCATTGTCCTTTTGGCATCAGTGTCCTTTTGGCATCAGTGTCCTTTTGGCACTTATAGGTTACAAACATAACCCCAGTTATCATTGGCCTTTTGGCATTAGTGTCCTTTTGGCATCAGTGTCCTTTTGGCATCAATGTCCTTTTGGCATCAGTGTCCTTTTAGCATCAGTGTCCTTTTGGCACTTATCATTGTCGTTTTGGCATTAGTGTCCTTTTAGCATCAGTGTCCTTTTGGCACTTATCATTGTCCTTTTGGCATTAGTGTCCTTTTGGCATCAGTGTCCTTTTGGCATCAATGTCCTTTTGGCATCAGTGTCCTTTTAGCATCAGTGTCCTTTTGGCACTTATCATTGTCCTTTTGGCATTAGTGTCCTTTTAGCATCAGTGTCCTTTTGGCACTTATCATTGTCCTTTTGGCATTAGTGTCCTTTTGGCATCAGTGTCCTTTTGGCACTTATCATTGTCCTTTTGGCATTAGTGTCCTTTTGGCATCAGTATCCTTTTGGCACTTATCATTGTCCTTTTGGCATTAGTGTCCTTTTAGCATCAGTGTCCTTTTGGCACTTATCATTGTCCTTTTGGCATTAGTGTCCTTTTAGCATCAGTGTCCTTTTGGCACTTATCATTGTCCTTTTGGCATTAGTGTCCTTTTAGCATCAGTGTCCTTTTGGCACTTATCATTGTCCTTTTGGCATTAGTGTCCTTTTAGCATCAGTGTCCTTTTGGCACTTATCATTGTCCTTTTGGCATTAGTGTCCTTTTAGCATCAGTGTCCTTTTGGCACTTATCATTGTCCTTTTGGCATTAGTGTCCTTTTGGCATCAGTGTCCTTTTGGCATCAATGTCCTTTTGGCATCAGTGTCCTTTTAGCATCAGTGTCCTTTTGGCACTTATTGTTAGGTTCTTGATCGTTATCTTAAACCCCCTTGCTGTTAATCACACACAGATGAAGAATTTTACACGTGACACATGAGATCTCTTTTACTCGACGAGGATTGTGACCACCATGTAAATCACTTCACAAGGTCCAAAATCACAATGGCGCACTCCCCTCTGTCCAAGCACTTTATTAGAAAAGGGGAGGGGACAGAGGAGTACAGAGGAGTGGAAACTTACTAACTAACACATTGAATTAATACATTGTAGGAATTCAATTAAATGAATACAAATCAAAGAAAGAACTTATATACACACATTATAATATATATCTCTGTACACAGATATTATAAACTGGTCCTAACATTCCCTCCTGTTGTTCATTTAATTAATACTTCTGAACATCAATCACATTTTTATTAATCAACCCAACAACTCAAACATTTGCCTCTTCGCTTCCAGTGGCCTTGGGACTAACTTTCTATGTCACTCTCAAATAGGGCTTGAAAGGAATACACACTCTCGTGTGGAGTGGAGCACTTGGGCCAAATATTGTCATCAGTCTGAGACAACGCCGCATGTCTGCACGACCTTTTCATTGACCATACACTAATGGTCTTGCTTTGCGTCACTAACATTCTTGGAATTAATGTCATCTGAAATAAAAAAAACACCACATGTCCTTTTTATCAGAAACGCAGACCCCTCCACTCGCAGCAGTCAAAAGGTCAAGAGTCCATCTATTCTGGACGGCCATTAACGACGCTGACTCAAACTCACGGTTTTGGGCCTCTTCAATTGTCTTTGTAGCATTGAAGAACAGGCTACGTCTATAGTTAATTGTCTCTACACGTAACATAAGCTTTCCCACTCCAAGATGGGGAAAGAGAGACAAACCAACCTTATTGGCACGGGATTACCAGTGAGATTGTATTTTTCTTACAACCTCCAATTCTTAGTTGATCTAAACAAACACGGGGGAGTCAGCATTAATGTCTGTTGACAATTGTGTTCGTTGATCTGACCCTTCTTCACAGAGCCAGCGTGGACATAACAAAGGTTAGGCTTCCGAGTGACATAGAGGCTTAACAGTGCTATTTAGGGCGTATTTCAACTGATGGTACGGTTTACACGGCAAATAGCTGCTGTTAGTTCAAAGTCATTTTCTCCCAAGGCTCACCAGCGATATTGGATTTCGAGGCATGTCACTTCTCATGACCAGTTGTGTGAAGCAGATATATTTATATGTGTGCAAACATAAACATTCACATTTTAGTCTTAGCGATTTGATTAGCGTAAAAATATACCTATATATATTTAGATTTAGACGGTGAGAAACATTTTCGTCAACACTCCTCGATTTACGAGTAACTTTAATAATACAAATATATAATACACTCATAGAAATTAAAAAACTCACAAAAATACCAGGGGTGCAATTCTAAGTGCAATAGGAATGGGGAAGGGGATTATTCTAATGGGAGTCTTCTCCAGGTTTGGGTCTGACCGTAGCGCTATCAGCTCGGCCCCACCCGCTGCTGGCTTTAGCACTCCTATTACTTAAATGTCTGATAATGTTCGAACCAATTTACAGTGGCTCTTGTGAATCCACGTCTCACGCTCTTGTATCTTTACAGCGGTGGGCGTCGTGACCAGGACTCGGAACGGACCCTCTCAGCGCAGAGTTGGTCCTGGTCCTTTCGCTTGATGATCTTTATCACGGCATGCAGATCACCAGTGCTTCAGTACCTGTAGGGAGAGAGAAAAGACTAGACAGATAATTTGCACTTTGGACTATTTTCATGTATGGCTCCACTAATGTGATGCATTATGGCTATGGCCGTTTTGACACATCTGTACTTCAATCTAGTTTTACAGTATCATCACTTTTCAAGAAGTGGAAATAATAGTCTTACATATGGCCTTTCGTTACCTTTTCATTGTCTAAAAACATGTACAAAACTGTTTAGCATAATTTTGAAAATTATAAGTGTGAAAATGCTGCTTAATTATATATTATATGTGTACCATCCCTCCTGTTTGAGATATGACCTATGGTCATGACTCAACTTCAGATCCTAAGTGTGAAAAGGTCTGTGTAACTGGTGGCAGACATAACAAATAAAAACTCCCAATGTGAAGCGCGACTAGGTTCCTTTGTTATCTTATCTACATAAGCGTTTCCCAGGCGTAAAAGTGCCTCTGCTAGTCTACTGTGCAGCAAAAAAATAAACAAAGTAGAAAATGCATCTTGGCAACGAACTTTAGTGAGATGAGGTTCAGTACATATCAAAAAATTTACACAGGTTCCAGGTCTTAATGGGTTAATTAAGAGACATTTGGAGTAAAAACCTAGAGGCCTTAACATCTTTCAGTTTGGACAAAGGGATTAGTATGGTCAGGCATGGTCTACACAGAGGAGCTCGTCTAATTTTTTTCTTTTATCTTAACAAACCAGTTAAACCCATAATTTTGCATCATGTCATGCTGAGTGAGTGGCCTAGGACGCTAGATGCTTTATTGCCCGTGACCTTCAAGTGCTTTAAGAGCTTACTTGTGGTTTTCCACACATACCTCACGTGTGTGGGAGATTCTCCCAAAAATAAATCAACACAAGAGATAGCATGAGACAACTGAGAAACGTGGCCTCAAAATTTGCTATTTCCCTTGAGAAATTGGCTGGACTTAACAAGCCCTTGTGGAAATACTCAAATGAGTAGAAATACTTAAAAAAAAATTTACAGATACTTTAAAGTTCCCAAACTGAGTAAAAATACTCTAAACTGAAAATTATTTGGGCTTCTCCTGTTCTTTCTTGGCTGGACTTCACACGCACACGCACACACACACACACACTCCAGTAATCAGTCTCTGTCTCTCTGTCTCTTTCTCTCTCACGCACACATGTGAACACACACACACATGCAGACAGTCAGACAGACACACTCACTCCTCTCACACACACAGTACCTGACACTCTCCAACGTAAGTGACGTCATTCCACATGCTTCAAACACACACAGTCTTTTCGGTACATGAAACTACACACATGCACGTATACAAGCACACACGCACGTCATAACCCATTTGTTCACACTACTGTTGCTACCCTTCACACTTTACATATAGTACATATGTATTACACCCAAACACCACATTCACTTACAATTCATGTACACTAACACCTGAACACACATGCACACTCTCTCTCTTCCTCCTTTCATGCAGAAAAATTACTTCTAGGTGGACTGTACTGCCATGTACTGTGATTCTCATGTTGTTACTAAAAAAACAATACATTCATCCACACACATACATACACTCTTACTCTCATTTAAACATCATTCCTTCCATGTCGTTGTGCACCACGACATGGAATTTTGAAATGTTTAAATGATTACTGCATCAATGTGGGGCAATTCATACAGATCACGAAAAATGCACAATCCACTCTCTCATTTACACATCTTTTAGACAAAACAAAACATGTTCTTCTTACTACAAAAACTCTCTCTCTCTCGCTGTCGCTCTAATGCGCACAGCCTCCTATCTTCTTCTCTTTCTCTCTTCTCTAATCATCCCAGCCAGACATATTGCATGACTCGCAAAGAGCCAGTCCGAAGAGAAGATGGCCCTTACGACCACATATACAACATGAGTTGGGGGCCCTTGTTTGGCCTTTCTTTTTCCACGTATCATCCCATCCATGTACTGTTGTGCTTGATATACAATCAGCCACAAAATGGCCTAAACGACCACACCTAAAACATGAGTTGGGGGCCCTTGGTTGGCCTTTCTCTTTCCTCGTATCATCCCATCCATGTACTGTTGTGCTTGATCTACAATCAGCCACAAAATGGCCTAAACGACCACACCTAAAACATGAGTTGGGGGCCCTTGGCTGGCCTCTCTTCTTGCCCTGCTTTGGCTTATCTCCTTCGTTGGTAACATCGATTACAATCACTTGTTTCACAGGAGCACCTGTATCTTCTTTTTCCTTCTCCATATTAGCAGTCAATTACTATTATGTGGGTGAAAACTTAAATATGTGTGGTTATTATAATGTTCTGTTCAATGTGTAGAAATTATTTTAATCACTGTAAATATCTTGTTCTTATCCTAACTAAGTGTATAGTATTTCAAACTTTATCTAGGCACTGCTGTATACTGGTCAAAAACTGCATCACACCCTTATATTCACCAATGTTTACCACGTGTGGACTAGCCCAGGGGATCTGCTAACTTATCACATTCAAACCACACACCGTACACCCCTGAGAATGTGATCGGGGTTATACAAGATATATAGACTAAACATAGACAAAAGGATCTGCCCTGGAGGGTCCACTACGTGTCGACTTGCCCCAAAGGATAATTCACTAAATCCTCCGGAGGGAGCTATCAGACTCTTTATCTTTTAACTACCGTGACTCTCTCTTGCACTCACACAAAACTCGTTTCTCAGTATACAATTGCAGCTAATAAAATGCAGTGGCCCCCGCCACTACAACACAACTATAACTGTAGTTGCTTATCTATGCACAACTACAACACACTTGTCAATATTACACCTAAGTAATAACAACAATATGTCCACACAAGGACCACTTACGTGTTTCTTATAGGTGTGTGATCACGTTCAGATTTCGGCAGTCGTTCGTCGAAGAGAAGATTTCGGACTTGCTTGGGACACCGGCCTGGTGCGAATTTACACCCCAGGGCTTTGCAGGACCCTCATGGATCTCTGGCTATCGATAGACTTGCGATGCGTCCTCTTCTCCTCTTCCAAAAACGACGTAGAAATCCGACACGAAGGACCAGTGAAATGTTAGGTTCTTGATCGTTATCTTAAACCCCCTTGCTGTTAATCACACACAGATGAAGAATTTTACACGTGACACATGAGATCTCTTTTACTCGACGAGGATTGTGACCACCATGTAAATCACTTCACAAGGTCCAAAATCACAATGGCGCACTCCCCTCTGTCCAAGCACTTTATTAGAAAAGGGGAGGGGACAGAGGAGTACAGAGGAGTGGAAACTTACTAACTAACACATTGAATTAATACATTGTAGGAATTCAATTAAATGAATACAAATCAAAGAAAGAACTTATATACACACATTATAATATATATCTCTGTACACAGATATTATAAACTGGTCCTAACACCCCCCTCGCCGAGAGAGGACAAGCACACGGCTTAAAACCCCAGTCCAAGGTGATAGGCCACGCCCCCAGGCCGATAAGCCACGCCCACAGCTGCAAAACACGCCCCCATGGCGATAGGCCACGCCCCCAGCTTCAAACCACACCCCCCTCGCCGATAGAGGACAAGCACACGGCTTTAAACCACAATCCAAGGTGATAGGCCACGCCCCCAAGCCGACAGGCCACGCCCACAGCTCCAAACCACCCCCCCCCCCCGGGTGATAGGACACGCCCACAGCTCCAAACCACTCCCTCCTCACCGATAGGCCACGCCCCCGGCTTCAAACCACACCCCCCGAAGCGATAGGCCACGCCCACAGAGCGGGTAGGGGAGGGCCCGGGGGGCGGGGTTAAGTGTTCGACCGATCAAACCGATCAATCGATCGATCGATCGATCAGTGCAGCCTCTATGGCTTGGATTGTGGAAAAATCTCTCCAAATGACTATGTCCAGAAGTCAAAATCTGTGAAAATGACTATGTCCAGAAGTCAAAACGGCGAAAGATGGGGTTTTGCCCGGCTCTCCACGCGGCCCCGGGGAGCCTCCGGCCCCCACCGGGGTGCCCAGCCAGAGCCCAGCTAAGTCCTCTACCTGGCTCTCCATCCGAACCCGGGGACCCACTCTTAAGCACCCCCCCCGGAGTCTGGACCCACAGCCGCGGGCGCTAGTTGCCCGGGGACAGGGGAGTATAAGCCAATTTCGGCCCGGGGACAGGGGGGTACAAATCCATTTATATCCCTGAATTCTTCTAAGTCGAAACTGCAGAAGATGCAGTTTTGCGGGGCCCCCCACGCCAAACCGAGGCCCCTTAAGAGGACAGCACTCTGCCAGGTGTAACCAAAGTCATGCCTGGTTCCGTGTTCCGCAGCCCACCTGAGCTTTCTACGCTGTAGCGCCCCCTGGTGCTTCTCCAAAGTGTCCGATATTTAATTTTTTTTTTTTTTTTTTTTTTAAGGATGCTTTCCTTAGGGAAAAAAAAAAAGTTATCATTGTCCTTTTGGCATCAGTGTCCTTTTGGCATCAGTGTCCTTTTGGCACTTATAGGTTACAAACATAACCCCAGTTATCATTGGCCTTTTGGCATTAGTGTCCTTTTGGCATCAGTGTCCTTTTGGCATCAATGTCCTTTTGGCATCAGTGTCCTTTTAGCATCAGTGTCCTTTTGGCACTTATCATTGTCCTTTTGGCATTAGTGTCCTTTTAGCATCAGTGTCCTTTTGGCACTTATCATTGTCCTTTTGGCATTAGTGTCCTTTTGGCATCAGTGTCCTTTTGGCATCAATGTCCTTTTGGCATCAGTGTCCTTTTAGCATCAGTGTCCTTTTGGCACTTATCATTGTCCTTTTGGCATTAGTGTCCTTTTAGCATCAGTGTCCTTTTGGCACTTATCATTGTCCTTTTGGCATTAGTGTCCTTTTGGCATCAGTGTCCTTTTGGCACTTATCATTGTCCTTTTGGCATTAGTGTCCTTTTGGCATCAGTATCCTTTTGGCACTTATCATTGTCCTTTTGGCATTAGTGTCCTTTTAGCATCAGTGTCCTTTTGGCACTTATCATTGTCCTTTTGGCATTAGTGTCCTTTTAGCATCAGTGTCCTTTTGGCACTTATCATTGTCCTTTTGGCATTAGTGTCCTTTTAGCATCAGTGTCCTTTTGGCACTTATCATTGTCCTTTTGGCATTAGTGTCCTTTTAGCATCAGTGTCCTTTTGGCACTTATCATTGTCCTTTTGGCATTAGTGTCCTTTTAGCATCAGTGTCCTTTTGGCACTTATCATTGTCCTTTTGGCATTAGTGTCCTTTTGGCATCAGTGTCCTTTTGGCATCAATGTCCTTTTGGCATCAGTGTCCTTTTAGCATCAGTGTCCTTTTGGCACTTATCATTGTCCTTTTGGCATTAGTGTCCTTTTAGCATCAGTGTCCTTTTGGCACTTATCATTGTCCTTTTGGCATTAGTGTCCTTTTGGCATCAGTGTCCTTTTGGCATCAATGTCCTTTTGGCATCAGTGTCCTTTTAGCATCAGTGTCCTTTTGGCACTTATCATTGTCCTTTTGGCATCAGTGTCCTTTTAGCATCAGTGTCCTTTTGGCACTTATCATTGTCCTTTTGCCATTAGTGTCCTTTTGGCATCAGTGTCCTTTTGGCACTTATAGGTTACAAACATAACCCCAGTTATCATTGGCCTTTTGGCATTAGTGTCCTTTTGGCACTTATCATTGTCCTTTTGGCATTAGTGTCCTTTTGGCATCAGTGTCCTTTTGGCATCAATGTCCTTTTGGCATCAGTGTCCTTTTAGCATCATTGTCCTTTTGGCACTTATCATTGTCCTTTTGGCATTAGTGTCCTTTTAGCATCAGTGTCCTTTTGGCACTTATCATTGTCCTTTTGGCATTAGTGTCCTTTTAGCATCAGTGTCCTTTTGGCACTTATCATTGTCCTTTTGGCATTAGTGTCCTTTTAGCATCAGTGTCCTTTTGGCACTTATCATTGTCCTTTTGGCATTAGTGTCCTTTTAGCATCAGTGTCCTTTTGGCACTTATCATTGTCCTTTTGGCATTAGTGTCCTTTTAGCATCAGTGTCCTTTTGGCACTTATCATTGTCCTTTTGGCATTAGTGTCCTTTTAGCATCAGTGTCCTTTTGGCACTTATCATTGTCCTTTTGGCATTAGTGTCCTTTTAGCATCAGTGTCCTTTTGGCACTTATCATTGTCCTTTTGGCATTAGTGTCCTTTTAGCATCAGTGTCCTTTTGGCACTTATCATTGTCCTTTTGGCATTAGTGTCCTTTTAGCATCAGTGTCCTTTTGGCACTTATCATTGTCCTTTTGGCATTAGTGTCCTTTTGGCATCAGTGTCCTTTTGGCACTTATAGGTTACAAACATAACCCCAGTTATCATTGGCCTTTTGGCATTAGTGTCCTTTTGGCATCAGTGTCCTTTTGGCATCAATGTCCTTTTGGCATCAGTGTCCTTTTAGCATCAGTGTCCTTTTGGCACTTATCATTGTCCTTTTGGCATTAGTGTCCTTTTAGCATCAGTGTCCTTTTGGCACTTATCATTGTCCTTTTGGCATTAGTGTCCTTTTGGCATCAGTGTCCTTTTGGCATCAATGTCCTTTTGGCATCAGTGTCCTTTTAGCATCAGTGTCCTTTTGGCACTTATCATTGTCCTTTTGGCATTAGTGTCCTTTTAGCATCAGTGTCCTTTTGGCACTTATCATTGTCCTTTTGGCATTAGTGTCCTTTTGGCATCAGTGTCCTTTTGGCACTTATCATTGTCCTTTTGGCATTAGTGTCCTTTTGGCATCAGTATCCTTTTGGCACTTATCATTGTCCTTTTGGCATTAGTGTCCTTTTAGCATCAGTGTCCTTTTGGCACTTATCATTGTCCTTTTGGCATTAGTGTCCTTTTAGCATCAGTGTCCTTTTGGCACTTATCATTGTCCTTTTGGCATTAGTGTCCTTTTAGCATCAGTGTCCTTTTGGCACTTATCATTGTCCTTTTGGCATTAGTGTCCTTTTAGCATCAGTGTCCTTTTGGCACTTATCATTGTCCTTTTGGCATTAGTGTCCTTTTAGCATCAGTGTCCTTTTGGCACTTATCATTGTCCTTTTGGCATTAGTGTCCTTTTGGCATCAGTGTCCTTTTGGCATCAATGTCCTTTTGGCATCAGTGTCCTTTTAGCATCAGTGTCCTTTTGGCACTTATCATTGTCCTTTTGGCATTAGTGTCCTTTTAGCATCAGTGTCCTTTTGGCACTTATCATTGTCCTTTTGGCATTAGTGTCCTTTTGGCATCAGTGTCCTTTTGGCATCAATGTCCTTTTGGCATCAGTGTCCTTTTAGCATCAGTGTCCTTTTGGCACTTATCATTGTCCTTTTGGCATCAGTGTCCTTTTAGCATCAGTGTCCTTTTGGCACTTATCATTGTCCTTTTGCCATTAGTGTCCTTTTGGCATCAGTGTCCTTTTGGCACTTATAGGTTACAAACATAACCCCAGTTATCATTGGCCTTTTGGCATTAGTGTCCTTTTGGCACTTATCATTGTCCTTTTGGCATTAGTGTCCTTTTGGCATCAGTGTCCTTTTGGCATCAATGTCCTTTTGGCATCAGTGTCCTTTTAGCATCATTGTCCTTTTGGCACTTATCATTGTCCTTTTGGCATTAGTGTCCTTTTAGCATCAGTGTCCTTTTGGCACTTATCATTGTCCTTTTGGCATTAGTGTCCTTTTAGCATCAGTGTCCTTTTGGCACTTATCATTGTCCTTTTGGCATTAGTGTCCTTTTAGCATCAGTGTCCTTTTGGCACTTATCATTGTCCTTTTGGCATTAGTGTCCTTTTAGCATCAGTGTCCTTTTGGCACTTATCATTGTCCTTTTGGCATTAGTGTCCTTTTAGCATCAGTGTCCTTTTGGCACTTATCATTGTCCTTTTGGCATTAGTGTCCTTTTAGCATCAGTGTCCTTTTGGCACTTATCATTGTCCTTTTGGCATTAGTGTCCTTTTAGCATCAGTGTCCTTTTGGCACTTATCATTGTCCTTTTGGCATTAGTGTCCTTTTAGCATCAGTGTCCTTTTGGCACTTATCATTGTCCTTTTGGCATTAGTGTCCTTTTAGCATCAGTGTCCTTTTGGCACTTATCATTGTCCTTTTGGCATTAGTGTCCTTTTAGCATCAGTGTCCTTTTGGCACTTATCATTGTCCTTTTGGCATTAGTGTCCTTTTAGCATCAGTGTCCTTTTGGCACTTATCATTGTCCTTTTGGCATTAGTGTCCTTTTAGCATCAGTGTCCTTTTGGCACTTATCATTGTCCTTTTGGCATTAGTGTCCTTTTAGCATCAGTGTCCTTTTGGCACTT
This sequence comes from Gymnoscopelus braueri, assembly GCF_963280865.1. NCBI lineage: Eukaryota > Metazoa > Chordata > Actinopteri > Myctophiformes > Myctophidae > Gymnoscopelus > Gymnoscopelus braueri. The sequence continues at coordinate 40,579,446 of NC_137626.1, read as the reverse complement.
ATCATTGTCCTTTTGGCATTAGTGTCCTTTTGGCATCAGTGTCCTTTTGGCACTTATCATTGTCCTTTTGGCATTAGTGTCCTTTTAGCATCAGTGTCCTTTTGGCACTTATCATTGTCCTTTTGGCATTAGTGTCCTTTTAGCATCAGTGTCCTTTTGGCACTTATCATTGTCCTTTTGGCATTAGTGTCCTTTTAGCATCAGTGTCCTTTTGGCACTTATCATTGTCCTTTTGGCATTAGTGTCCTTTTAGCATCAGTGTCCTTTTGGCACTTATCATTGTCCTTTTGGCATTAGTGTCCTTTTGGCATTAGTGTCCTTTTGGCATCAGTGTCCTTTTGGCATCAATGTCCTTTTGGCATCAGTGTCCTTTTAGCATCAGTGTCCTTTTGGCACTTATCATTGTCCTTTTGGCATTAGTGTCCTTTTAGCATCAGTGTCCTTTTGGCACTTATCATTGTCCTTTTGGCATTAGTGTCCTTTTGGCATCAGTGTCCTTTTGGCACTTATCATTGTCCTTTTGGCATTAGTGTCCTTTTGGCATCAGTGTCCTTTTGGCACTTATCATTGTCCTTTTGGCATTAGTGTCCTTTTAGCATCAGTGTCCTTTTGGCACTTATCATTGTCCTTTTGGCATTAGTGTCCTTTTAGCATCAGTGTCCTTTTGGCACTTATCATTGTCCTTTTGGCATTAGTGTCCTTTTAGCATCAGTGTCCTTTTGGCACTTATCATTGTCCTTTTGGCATTAGTGTCCTTTTAGCATCAGTGTCCTTTTGGCACTTATCATTGTCCTTTTGGCATTAGTGTCCTTTTGGCATCAGTGTCCTTTTGGCACTTATCATTGTCCTTTTGGCATTAGTGTCCTTTTGGCATCAGTGTCCTTTTGGCATCAATGTCCTTTTGGCATCAGTGTCCTTTTAGCATCAGTGTCCTTTTGGCACTTATCATTGTCCTTTTGGCATTAGTGTCCTTTTAGCATCAGTGTCCTTTTGGCACTTATCATTGTCCTTTTGGCATTAGTGTCCTTTTAGCATCAGTGTCCTTTTGGCACTTATCATTGTCCTTTTGGCATTAGTGTCCTTTTAGCATCAGTGTCCTTTTGGCACTTATCATTGTCCTTTTGGCATTAGTGTCCTTTTGGCATCAGTGTCCTTTTGGCACTTATCATTGTCCTTTTGGCATTAGTGTCCTTTTGGCATCAGTGTCCTTTTGGCATCAATGTCCTTTTGGCATCAGTGTCCTTTTAGCATCAGTGTCCTTTTGGCACTTATCATTGTCCTTTTGGCATTAGTGTCCTTTTAGCATCAGTGTCCTTTTGGCACTTATCATTGTCCTTTTGGCATTAGTGTCCTTTTAGCATCAGTGTCCTTTTGGCACTTATCATTGTCCTTTTGGCATTAGTGTCCTTTTGGCATCAGTGTCCTTTTGGCATCAATGTCCTTTTTGCATCAGTGTCCTTTTGGCACTTATCATTGTCCTTTTGGCATTAGTGTCCTTTTGGCATCAGTGTCCTTTTGGCACTTATAGGTTACAAACATAACCCCAGTTATCATTGGCCTTTTGGCATTAGTGTCCTTTTGGCATCAGTGTCCTTTTGGCATCAATGTCCTTTTGGCATCAGTGTCCTTTTGGCATCAGTGTCCTTTTGGCATCAGTGTCCTTTTGGCATCATTGTCCTTTTGGCACCAGTGTCCTTTTGGCACTGGCCTTTTGGCACTACAAAACTCGCTGCTGCCCCCCAAAGGGATGTGACTGCAGGTACCTTTTGCCAAATGGACACAACTTACTAGCCAAAAAGACTGTCTTTTTGGCAAAAAATGTCAAAAAAAAGACAGTCTTTTTGGCACTTGCCTAATACCCAAAAGGACAAAAAGTCAGAATTATCTCCAACGCGGCGGTCTGCGTTGACTTTTTGTCTTTTTGGCATTGGGCTTATTAGCCAAAAGGACACAAAATTCCTGCCAAACGGACACCTTTCCCTTACGTGTTGTTTTAGCTACTTTACAGAAGCCGACGATTTGGCGTGGCCTATTTGCCTGATCTTCTCTGTATCGCTCCAATTTCCGCTCATTCCTATGGTGGGTCCCAATCTTCTCTGTATCGTTCCAATTTGTGTCCTATTTGTCCTATTTGCCTGATCTTCTCTGTATCGCTCCAATTTCCGCTCATTCCTATGGTGGGTCCCAATCTTCTCTGTATCGTTCCAATTTGTGTCCTATTTGTCCTATTTGCCTGATCTTCTCTGTATCGCTCCAATTTCCGCTCGCGCAAGGATGACACGCAAATTCGTGAAGCGTTCCTCATTTTTAACTATTTTGAGGAAATAGAGAAAAAAAAAATATTTTAGATTTTTTAAAATTATTTTTCGACATTTTTTAATGCTTCAAAGTCCCCCCAAGTGGCCCCCGAGGTGATAGGCCACGCCCACAGCTCCAAACCACGCCCCATGGTGATAGGCCACGCCCCCAGCTTCAAACCACACCCCCCTCGCCGATAGAGGACAAGCACACGGCTTTAAACCACAATCCAAGGTGATAGGCCACGCCCCCAGGCCGATAAGCCACGCCCACAGCTCCACAACACGCCCCCATGGTGATAGGCCACGCCCCCAGCTTCAAACCACACCCCGCTCGCCGAGAGAGGACAAGCACACGGCTTTAAACCACAATCCAAGGTGATAGGCCACGCCCCCAGGCCGATAAGCCACGCCCACAGCTCCAAAACACGCCCCATGGTGATAGGCCACGCCCCCAGCTTCAAACCACACCCCCCTCGCCGAGAGAGGACAAGCACACGGCTTAAAACCACAATCCAAGGTGATAGGCCACGCCCCCAGGCTGATAAGCCACGCCCACGGCTCCAAAACACGCCCCCATGGTGATAGGCCACGCCCCCAGCTTCAAACCACACCCCCCTCGCCGAGAGAGGACAAGCACACGGCTTAAAACCCCAATCCAAGGTGATAGGCCACGCCCCCAGGCCGATAAGCCACGCCCACGGCTCCAAAACACGCCCCCATGGTGATAGGCCACGCCCCCAGCTTCAAACCACACCCCCCTCGCCGAGAGAGGACAAGCACACGGCTTAAAACCCCAGTCCAAGGTGATAGGCCACGCCCCCAGGCCGATAAGCCACGCCCACAGCTGCAAAACACGCCCCCATGGCGATAGGCCACGCCCCCAGCTTCAAACCACACCCCCCTCGCCGATAGAGGACAAGCACACGGCTTTAAACCACAATCCAAGGTGATAGGCCACGCCCCCAAGCCGACAGGCCACGCCCACAGCTCCAAACCACTCCCTCCTCACCGATAGGCCACGCCCCCGGCTTCAAACCACACCCCCCGAAGCGATAGGCCACGCCCACAGAGCGGGTAGGGGAGGGCCCGGGGGGCGGGGTTAAGTGTTCGACCGATCAAACCGATCAATCGATCGATCGATCGATCAGTGCAGCCTCTATGCCTTGGATTGTGGAAAAATCTCTCCAAATGACTATGTCCAGAAGTCAAAATCTGTGAAAATGACTATGTCCAGAAGTCAAAACGGCGAAAGATGGGGTTTTGCCCCGGCTCTCCACGCGGCCCCGGGGAGCCTCCGGCCCCCACCGGGGTGCCCAGCCAGAGCCCAGCTAAGTCCTCTACCTGGCTCTCCATCCGAACCCGGGGACCCACTCTTAAGCACCCCCCCCGGAGTCTGGACCCACAGCCGCGGGCGCTAGTTGCCCGGGGACAGGGGAGTATAAGCCAATTTCGGCCCGGGGACAGGGGGGTACAAATCCATTTATATCCCTGAATTCTTCTAAGTCGAAACTGCAGAAGATGCAGTTTTGCGGGGCCCCCCACGCCAAACCGAGGCCCCTTAAGAGGACAGCACTCTGCCAGGTGTAACCAAAGTCATGCCTGGTTCCGTGTTCCGCAGCCCACCTGAGCTTTCTACGCTGTAGCGCCCCCTGGTGCTTCTCCAAAGTGTCCGATATTTCACTTTTTTTTTTTTTTTTTTTTTTAAGGATGCTTTCCTTAGGGAAAAAAAAAAAGTTATCATTGTCCTTTTGGCATCAGTGTCCTTTTGGCATCAGTGTCCTTTTGGCACTTATAGGTTACAAACATAACCCCAGTTATCATTGGCCTTTTGGCATTAGTGTCCTTTTGGCATCAGTGTCCTTTTGGCATCAATGTCCTTTTGGCATCAGTGTCCTTTTAGCATCAGTGTCCTTTTGGCACTTATCATTGTCCTTTTGGCATTAGTGTCCTTTTAGCATCAGTGTCCTTTTGGCACTTATCATTGTCCTTTTGGCATTAGTGTCCTTTTGGCATCAGTGTCCTTTTGGCATCAATGTCCTTTTGGCATCAGTGTCCTTTTAGCATCAGTGTCCTTTTGGCACTTATCATTGTCCTTTTGGCATTAGTGTCCTTTTAGCATCAGTGTCCTTTTGGCACTTATCATTGTCCTTTTGGCATTAGTGTCCTTTTGGCATCAGTGTCCTTTTGGCATCAATGTCCTTTTGGCATCAGTGTCCTTTTAGCATCAGTGTCCTTTTGGCACTTATCATTGTCCTTTTGGCATTAGTGTCCTTTTAGCATCAGTGTCCTTTTGGCACTTATCATTGTCCTTTTGGCATTAGTGTCCTTTTGGCATCAGTGTCCTTTTGGCATCAATGTCCTTTTGGCATCAGTGTCCTTTTAGCATCAGTGTCCTTTTGGCACTTATCATTGTCCTTTTGGCATCAGTGTCCTTTTAGCATCAGTGTCCTATTGGCACTTATCATTGTCCTTTTGGCATTAGTGTCCTTTTGGCATCAGTGTCCTTTTGGCACTTATAGGTTACAAACATAACCACAGTTATCATTGGCCTTTTGGCATTAGTGTCCTTTTGGCACTTATCATTGTCCTTTTGGCATTAGTGTCCTTTTGGCATCAGTGTCCTTTTGGCATCAATGTCCTTTTGGCATCAGTGTCCTTTTGGCACTTATCATTGTCCTTTTGGCATTAGTGTCCTTTTGGCATCAGTGTCCTTTTGGCATCAATGTCCTTTTGGCATCAGTGTCCTTTTAGCATCAGTGTCCTTTTGGCACTTATCATTGTCCTTTTGGCATCAGTGTCCTTTTAGCATCAGTGTCCTTTTGGCACTTATCATTGTCCTTTTGCCATTAGTGTCCTTTTGGCATCAGTGTCCTTTTGGCACTTATAGGTTACAAACATAACCCCAGTTATCATTGGCCTTTTGGCATTAGTGTCCTTTTGGCACTTATCATTGTCCTTTTGGCATTAGTGTCCTTTTGGCATCAGTGTCCTTTTGGCATCAATGTCCTTTTGGCATCAGTGTCCTTTTAGCATCATTGTCCTTTTGGCACTTATCATTGTCCTTTTGGCATTAGTGTCCTTTTAGCATCAGTGTCCTTTTAGCACTTATCATTGTCCTTTTGGCATTAGTGTCCTTTTAGCATCAGTGTCCTTTTGGCACTTATCATTGTCCTTTTGGCATTAGTGTCCTTTTAGCATCAGTGTCCTTTTGGCACTTATCATTGTCCTTTTGGCATTAGTGTCCTTTTAGCATCAGTGTCCTTTTGGCACTTATCATTGTCCTTTTGGCATTAGTGTCCTTTTAGCATCAGTGTCCTTTTGGCACTTATCATTGTCCTTTTGGCATTAGTGTCCTTTTAGCATCAGTGTCCTTTTGGCACTTATCATTGTCCTTTTGGCATTAGTGTCCTTTTAGCATCAGTGTCCTTTTGGCACTTATCATTGTCCTTTTGGCATTAGTGTCCTTTTAGCATCAGTGTCCTTTTGGCACTTATCATTGTCCTTTTGGCATTAGTGTCCTTTTAGCATCAGTGTCCTTTTGGCACTTATCATTGTCCTTTTGGCATTAGTGTCCTTTTAGCATCAGTGTCCTTTTGGCACTTATCATTGTCCTTTTGGCATTAGTGTCCTTTTAGCATCAGTGTCCTTTTGGCACTTATCATTGTCCTTTTGGCATTAGTGTCCTTTTAGCATCAGTGTCCTTTTGGCACTTATCATTGTCCTTTTGGCATTAGTGTCCTTTTAGCATCAGTGTCCTTTTGGCACTTATCATTGTCCTTTTGGCATTAGTGTCCTTTTAGCATCAGTGTCCTTTTGGCACTTATCATTGTCCTTTTGGCATTAGTGTCCTTTTGGCATCAGTGTCCTTTTGGCACTTATCATTGTCCTTTTGGCATTAGTGTCCTTTTAGCATCAGTGTCCTTTTGGCACTTATCATTGTCCTTTTGGCATTAGTGTCCTTTTAGCATCAGTGTCCTTTTGGCACTTATCATTGTCCTTTTGGCATTAGTGTCCTTTTAGCATCAGTGTCCTTTTGGCACTTATCATTGTCCTTTTGGCATTAGTGTCCTTTTAGCATCAGTGTCCTTTTGGCACTTATCATTGTCCTTTTGGCATTAGTGTCCTTTTGGCATTAGTGTCCTTTTGGCATCAGTGTCCTTTTGGCATCAATGTCCTTTTGGCATCAGTGTCCTTTTAGCATCAGTGTCCTTTTGGCACTTATCATTGTCCTTTTGGCATTAGTGTCCTTTTAGCATCAGTGTCCTTTTGGCACTTATCATTGTCCTTTTGGCATTAGTGTCCTTTTGGCATCAGTGTCCTTTTGGCACTTATCATTGTCCTTTTGGCATTAGTGTCCTTTTGGCATCAGTGTCCTTTTGGCACTTATCATTGTCCTTTTGGCATTAGTGTCCTTTTAGCATCAGTGTCCTTTTGGCACTTATCATTGTCCTTTTGGCATTAGTGTCCTTTTAGCATCAGTGTCCTTTTGGCACTTATCATTGTCCTTTTGGCATTAGTGTCCTTTTAGCATCAGTGTCCTTTTGGCACTTATCATTGTCCTTTTGGCATTAGTGTCCTTTTAGCATCAGTGTCCTTTTGGCACTTATCATTGTCCTTTTGGCATTAGTGTCCTTTTGGCATCAGTGTCCTTTTGGCACTTATCATTGTCCTTTTGGCATTAGTGTCCTTTTGGCATCAGTGTCCTTTTGGCATCAATGTCCTTTTGGCATCAGTGTCCTTTTAGCATCAGTGTCCTTTTGGCACTTATCATTGTCCTTTTGGCATTAGTGTCCTTTTAGCATCAGTGTCCTTTTGGCACTTATCATTGTCCTTTTGGCATTAGTGTCCTTTTAGCATCAGTGTCCTTTTGGCACTTATCATTGTCCTTTTGGCATTAGTGTCCTTTTAGCATCAGTGTCCTTTTGGCACTTATCATTGTCCTTTTGGCATTAGTGTCCTTTTGGCATCAGTGTCCTTTTGGCACTTATCATTGTCCTTTTGGCATTAGTGTCCTTTTGGCATCAGTGTCCTTTTGGCATCAATGTCCTTTTGGCATCAGTGTCCTTTTAGCATCAGTGTCCTTTTGGCACTTATCATTGTCCTTTTGGCATTAGTGTCCTTTTAGCATCAGTGTCCTTTTGGCACTTATCATTGTCCTTTTGGCATTAGTGTCCTTTTAGCATCAGTGTCCTTTTGGCACTTATCATTGTCCTTTTGGCATTAGTGTCCTTTTGGCATCAGTGTCCTTTTGGCATCAATGTCCTTTTTGCATCAGTGTCCTTTTGGCACTTATCATTGTCCTTTTGGCATTAGTGTCCTTTTGGCATCAGTGTCCTTTTGGCACTTATAGGTTACAAACATAACCCCAGTTATCATTGGCCTTTTGGCATTAGTGTCCTTTTGGCATCAGTGTCCTTTTGGCATCAATGTCCTTTTGGCATCAGTGTCCTTTTGGCATCAGTGTCCTTTTGGCATCAGTGTCCTTTTGGCATCATTGTCCTTTTGGCACCAGTGTCCTTTTGGCACTGGCCTTTTGGCACTACAAAACTCGCTGCTGCCCCCCAAAGGGATGTGACTGCAGGTACCTTTTGCCAAATGGACACAACTTACTAGCCAAAAAGACTGTCTTTTTGGCAAAAAATGTCAAAAAAAAGACAGTCTTTTTGGCACTTGCCTAATACCCAAAAGGACAAAAAGTCAGAATTATCTCCAACGCGGCGGTCTGCGTTGACTTTTTGTCTTTTTGGCATTGGGCTTATTAGCCAAAAGGACACAAAATTCCTGCCAAACGGACACCTTTCCCTTACGTGTTGTTTTAGCTACTTTACAGAAGCCGACGATTTGGCGTGGCCTATTTGCCTGATCTTCTCTGTATCGCTCCAATTTCCGCTCATTCCTATGGTGGGTCCCAATCTTCTCTGTATCGTTCCAATTTGTGTCCTATTTGTCCTATTTGCCTGATCTTCTCTGTATCGCTCCAATTTCCGCTCATTCCTATGGTGGGTCCCAATCTTCTCTGTATCGTTCCAATTTGTGTCCTATTTGTCCTATTTGCCTGATCTTCTCTGTATCGCTCCAATTTCCGCTCGCGCAAGGATGACACGCAAATTCGTGAAGCGTTCCTCATTTTTAACTATTTTGAGGAAATAGAGAAAAAAAAAATATTTTAGATTTTTTAAAATTATTTTTCGACATTTTTTAATGCTTCAAAGTCCCCCCAAGTGGCCCCCGAGGTGATAGGCCACGCCCACAGCTCCAAACCACGCCCCATGGTGATAGGCCACGCCCCCAGCTTCAAACCACACCCCCCTCGCCGATAGAGGACAAGCACACGGCTTTAAACCACAATCCAAGGTGATAGGCCACGCCCCCAGGCCGATAAGCCACGCCCACAGCTCCACAACACGCCCCCATGGTGATAGGCCACGCCCCCAGCTTCAAACCACACCCCGCTCGCCGAGAGAGGACAAGCACACGGCTTTAAACCACAATCCAAGGTGATAGGCCACGCCCCCAGGCCGATAAGCCACGCCCACAGCTCCAAAACACGCCCCATGGTGATAGGCCACGCCCCCAGCTTCAAACCACACCCCCCTCGCCGAGAGAGGACAAGCACACGGCTTAAAACCACAATCCAAGGTGATAGGCCACGCCCCCAGGCTGATAAGCCACGCCCACGGCTCCAAAACACGCCCCCATGGTGATAGGCCACGCCCCCAGCTTCAAACCACACCCCCCTCGCCGAGAGAGGACAAGCACACGGCTTAAAACCCCAATCCAAGGTGATAGGCCACGCCCCCAGGCCGATAAGCCACGCCCACGGCTCCAAAACACGCCCCCATGGTGATAGGCCACGCCCCCAGCTTCAAACCACACCCCCCTCGCCGAGAGAGGACAAGCACACGGCTTAAAACCCCAGTCCAAGGTGATAGGCCACGCCCCCAGGCCGATAAGCCACGCCCACAGCTGCAAAACACGCCCCCATGGCGATAGGCCACGCCCCCAGCTTCAAACCACACCCCCCTCGCCGATAGAGGACAAGCACACGGCTTTAAACCACAATCCAAGGTGATAGGCCACGCCCCCAAGCCGACAGGCCACGCCCACAGCTCCAAACCACTCCCTCCTCACCGATAGGCCACGCCCCCGGCTTCAAACCACACCCCCCGAAGCGATAGGCCACGCCCACAGAGCGGGTAGGGGAGGGCCCGGGGGGCGGGGTTAAGTGTTCGACCGATCAAACCGATCAATCGATCGATCGATCGATCAGTGCAGCCTCTATGCCTTGGATTGTGGAAAAATCTCTCCAAATGACTATGTCCAGAAGTCAAAATCTGTGAAAATGACTATGTCCAGAAGTCAAAACGGCGAAAGATGGGGTTTTGCCCCGGCTCTCCACGCGGCCCCGGGGAGCCTCCGGCCCCCACCGGGGTGCCCAGCCAGAGCCCAGCTAAGTCCTCTACCTGGCTCTCCATCCGAACCCGGGGACCCACTCTTAAGCACCCCCCCCGGAGTCTGGACCCACAGCCGCGGGCGCTAGTTGCCCGGGGACAGGGGAGTATAAGCCAATTTCGGCCCGGGGACAGGGGGGTACAAATCCATTTATATCCCTGAATTCTTCTAAGTCGAAACTGCAGAAGATGCAGTTTTGCGGGGCCCCCCACGCCAAACCGAGGCCCCTTAAGAGGACAGCACTCTGCCAGGTGTAACCAAAGTCATGCCTGGTTCCGTGTTCCGCAGCCCACCTGAGCTTTCTACGCTGTAGCGCCCCCTGGTGCTTCTCCAAAGTGTCCGATATTTCACTTTTTTTTTTTTTTTTTTTTTTAAGGATGCTTTCCTTAGGGAAAAAAAAAAAGTTATCATTGTCCTTTTGGCATCAGTGTCCTTTTGGCATCAGTGTCCTTTTGGCACTTATAGGTTACAAACATAACCCCAGTTATCATTGGCCTTTTGGCATTAGTGTCCTTTTGGCATCAGTGTCCTTTTGGCATCAATGTCCTTTTGGCATCAGTGTCCTTTTAGCATCAGTGTCCTTTTGGCACTTATCATTGTCCTTTTGGCATTAGTGTCCTTTTAGCATCAGTGTCCTTTTGGCACTTATCATTGTCCTTTTGGCATTAGTGTCCTTTTGGCATCAGTGTCCTTTTGGCATCAATGTCCTTTTGGCATCAGTGTCCTTTTAGCATCAGTGTCCTTTTGGCACTTATCATTGTCCTTTTGGCATTAGTGTCCTTTTAGCATCAGTGTCCTTTTGGCACTTATCATTGTCCTTTTGGCATTAGTGTCCTTTTGGCATCAGTGTCCTTTTGGCATCAATGTCCTTTTGGCATCAGTGTCCTTTTAGCATCAGTGTCCTTTTGGCACTTATCATTGTCCTTTTGGCATTAGTGTCCTTTTAGCATCAGTGTCCTTTTGGCACTTATCATTGTCCTTTTGGCATTAGTGTCCTTTTGGCATCAGTGTCCTTTTGGCATCAATGTCCTTTTGGCATCAGTGTCCTTTTAGCATCAGTGTCCTTTTGGCACTTATCATTGTCCTTTTGGCATCAGTGTCCTTTTAGCATCAGTGTCCTTTTGGCACTTATCATTGTCCTTTTGGCATTAGTGTCCTTTTGGCATCAGTGTCCTTTTGGCACTTATAGGTTACAAACATAACCACAGTTATCATTGGCCTTTTGGCATTAGTGTCCTTTTGGCACTTATCATTGTCCTTTTGGCATTAGTGTCCTTTTGGCATCAGTGTCCTTTTGGCATCAATGTCCTTTTGGCATCAGTGTCCTTTTGGCACTTATCATTGTCCTTTTGGCATCAGTGTCCTTTTAGCATCAGTGTCCTTTTGGCACTTATCATTGTCCTTTTGGCATTAGTGTCCTTTTGGCATCAGTGTCCTTTTGGCACTTATAGGTTACCAACATAACCACAGTTATCATTGGCCTTTTGGCATTAGTGTCCTTTTGGCACTTATCATTGTCCTTTTGGCATTAGTGTCCTTTTAGCATCAGTGTCCTTTTGGCACTTATCATTGTCCTTTTGGCATTAGTGTCCTTTTGGCATCAGTGTCCTTTTGGCACTTATCATTGTCCTTTTGGCATTAGTGTCCTTTTGGCATCAGTATCCTTTTGACACTTATCATTGTCCTTTTGGCATTAGTGTCCTTTTAGCATCAGTGTCCTTTTGGCACTTATCATTGTCCTTTTGGCATTAGTGTCCTTTTAGCATCAGTGTCCTTTTGGCACTTATCATTGTCCTTTTGGCATTAGTGTCCTTTTAGCATCAGTGTCCTTTTGGCACTTATCATTGTCCTTTTGGCATTAGTGTCCTTTTGGCATCAGTGTCCTTTTGGCACTTATCATTGTCCTTTTGGCATTAGTGTCCTTTTGGCATCAGTATCCTTTTGGCACTTATCATTGTCCTTTTGGCATTAGTGTCCTTTTAGCATCAGTGTCCTTTTGGCACTTATCATTGTCCTTTTGGCATTAGTGTCCTTTTAGCATCAGTGTCCTTTTGGCACTTATCATTGTCCTTTTGGCATTAGTGTCCTTTTAGCATCAGTGTCCTTTTGGCACTTATCATTGTCCTTTTGGCATTAGTGTCCTTTTAGCATCAGTGTCCTTTTGGCACTTATCATTGTCCTTTTGGCATTAGTGTCCTTTTAGCATCAGTGTCCTTTTGGCACTTATCATTGTCCTTTTGGCATTAGTGTCCTTTTAGCATCAGTGTCCTTTTGGCACTTATCATTGTCCTTTTGGCATCAGTGTCCTTTTGGCATCAGTGTCCTTTTGGCACTTATAGGTTACAAACATAACCCCAGTTATCATTGGCCTTTTGGCATTAGTGTCCTTTTGGCATCAGTGTCCTTTTGGCATCAATGTCCTTTTGGCATCAGTGTCCTTTTAGCATCAGTGTCCTTTTGGCACTTATCATTGTCCTTTTGGCATTAGTGTCCTTTTAGCATCAGTGTCCTTTTGGCACTTATCATTGTCCTTTTGGCATTAGTGTCCTTTTGGCATCAGTGTCCTTTTGGCATCAATGTCCTTTTGGCATCAGTGTCCTTTTAGCATCAGTGTCCTTTTGGCACTTATCATTGTCCTTTTGGCATTAGTGTCCTTTTAGCATCAGTGTCCTTTTGGCACTTATCATTGTCCTTTTGGCATTAGTGTCCTTTTGGCATCAGTGTCCTTTTGGCACTTATCATTGTCCTTTTGGCATTAGTGTCCTTTTGGCATCAGTATCCTTTTGGCACTTATCATTGTCCTTTTGGCATTAGTGTCCTTTTAGCATCAGTGTCCTTTTGGCACTTATCATTGTCCTTTTGGCATTAGTGTCCTTTTAGCATCAGTGTCCTTTTGGCACTTATCATTGTCCTTTTGGCATTAGTGTCCTTTTAGCATCAGTGTCCTTTTGGCACTTATCATTGTCCTTTTGGCATTAGTGTCCTTTTAGCATCAGTGTCCTTTTGGCACTTATCATTGTCCTTTTGGCATTAGTGTCCTTTTAGCATCAGTGTCCTTTTGGCACTTATCATTGTCCTTTTGGCATTAGTGTCCTTTTAGCATCAGTGTCCTTTTGGCACTTATCATTGTCCTTTTGGCATTAGTGTCCTTTTGGCATCAGTGTCCTTTTGGCATCAATGTCCTTTTGGCATCAGTGTCCTTTTAGCATCAGTGTCCTTTTGGCACTTATCATTGTCCTTTTGGCATTAGTGTCCTTTTAGCATCAGTGTCCTTTTGGCACTTATCATTGTCCTTTTGGCATTAGTGTCCTTTTGGCATCAGTGTCCTTTTGGCATCAATGTCCTTTTGGCATCAGTGTCCTTTTAGCATCAGTGTCCTTTTGGCACTTATCATTGTCCTTTTGGCATCAGTGTCCTTTTAGCATCAGTGTCCTTTTGGCACTTATCATTGTCCTTTTGGCATTAGTGTCCTTTTGGCATCAGTGTCCTTTTGGCACTTATAGGTTACAAACATAACCACAGTTATCATTGGCCTTTTGGCATTAGTGTCCTTTTGGCACTTATCATTGTCCTTTTGGCATTAGTGTCCTTTTGGCATCAGTGTCCTTTTGGCATCAATGTCCTTTTGGCATCAGTGTCCTTTTGGCACTTATCATTGTCCTTTTGGCATCAGTGTCCTTTTAGCATCAGTGTCCTTTTGGCACTTATCATTGTCCTTTTGGCATTAGTGTCCTTTTGGCATCAGTGTCCTTTTGGCACTTATAGGTTACCAACATAACCACAGTTATCATTGGCCTTTTGGCATTAGTGTCCTTTTGGCACTTATCATTGTCCTTTTGGCATTAGTGTCCTTTTAGCATCAGTGTCCTTTTGGCACTTATCATTGTCCTTTTGGCATTAGTGTCCTTTTGGCATCAGTATCCTTTTGGCACTTATCATTGTCCTTTTGGCATTAGTGTCCTTTTAGCATCAGTGTCCTTTTGGCACTTATCATTGTCCTTTTGGCATTAGTGTCCTTTTAGCATCAGTGTCCTTTTGGCACTTATCATTGTCCTTTTGGCATTAGTGTCCTTTTAGCATCAGTGTCCTTTTGGCACTTATCATTGTCCTTTTGGCATTAGTGTCCTTTTGGCATCAGTGTCCTTTTGGCACTTATCATTGTCCTTTTGGCATTAGTGTCCTTTTGGCATCAGTATCCTTTTGGCATTTATCATTGTCCTTTTGGCATTAGTGTCCTTTTAGCATCAGTGTCCTTTTGGCACTTATCATTGTCCTTTTGGCATTAGTGTCCTTTTAGCATCAGTGTCCTTTTGGCACTTATCATTGTCCTTTTGGCATTAGTGTCCTTTTAGCATCAGTGTCCTTTTGGCACTTATCATTGTCCTTTTGGCATTAGTGTCCTTTTAGCATCAGTGTCCTTTTGGCACTTATCATTGTCCTTTTGGCATTAGTGTCCTTTTAGCATCAGTGTCCTTTTGGCACTTATCATTGTCCTTTTGGCATTAGTGTCCTTTTAGCATCAGTGTCCTTTTGGCACTTATCATTGTCCTTTTGGCATTAGTGTCCTTTTGGCATCAGTGTCCTTTTGGCATCAATGTCCTTTTGGCAAAAGTGTCCTTTTAGCATCAGTGTCCTTTTGGCACTTATCATTGTCCTTTTGGCATTAGTGTCCTTTTGGCACTTATCATTGTCCTTTTGGCATTAGTGTCCTTTTGGCATCAGTGTCCTTTTGGCATCAATGTCCTTTTGGCATCAGTGTCCTTTTAGCATCAGTGTCCTTTTGGCACTTATCATTGTCCTTTTGGCATCAGTGTCCTTTTAGCATCAGTGTCCTTTTGGCACTTATCATTGTCCTTTTGGCATTAGTGTCCTTTTGGCATCAGTGTCCTTTTGGCACTTATAGGTTACAAACATAACCACAGTTATCATTGGCCTTTTGGCATTAGTGTCCTTTTGGCACTTATCATTGTCCTTTTGGCATTAGTGTCCTTTTGGCATCAGTGTCCTTTTGGCATCAATGTCCTTTTGGCATCAGTGTCCTTTTAGCATCATTGTCCTTTTGGCACTTATCATTGTCCTTTTGGCATTAGTGTCCTTTTAGCATCAGTGTCCTTTTGGCACTTATCATTGTCCTTTTGGCATTAGTGTCCTTTTAGCATCAGTGTCCTTTTGGCACTTATCATTGTCCTTTTGGCATCAGTGTCCTTTTGGCATCAGTGTCCTTTTGGCACTTATAGGTTACAAACATAACCCCAGTTATCATTGGCCTTTTGGCATTAGTGTCCTTTTGGCATCAGTGTCCTTTTGGCATTAGTGTCCTTTTAGCATCAGTGTCCTTTTGGCACTTATCATTGTCCTTTTGGCATTAGTGTCCTTTTGGCATCAGTGTCCTTTTGGCATCAATGTCCTTTTGGCATCAGTGTCCTTTTAGCATCAGTGTCCTTTTGGCACTTATCATTGTCCTTTTGGCATTAGTGTCCTTTTAGCATCAGTGTCCTTTTGGCACTTATCATTGTCCTTTTGGCATTAGTGTCCTTTTGGCATCAGTGTCCTTTTGGCACTTATCATTGTCCTTTTGGCATTAGTGTCCTTTTGGCATCAATATCCTTTTGGCACTTATCATTGTCCTTTTGGCATTAGTGTCCTTTTAGCATCAGTGTCCTTTTGGCACTTATCATTGTCCTTTTGGCATTAGTGTCCTTTTAGCATCAGTGTCCTTTTGGCACTTATCATTGTCCTTTTGGCATTAGTGTCCTTTTAGCATCAGTGTCCTTTTGGCACTTATCATTGTCCTTTTGGCATTAGTGTCCTTTTAGCATCAGTGTCCTTTTGGCACTTATCATTGTCCTTTTGGCATTAGTGTCCTTTTGGCATCAGTGTCCTTTTGGCATCAATGTCCTTTTGGCACCAGTGTCCTTTTAGCATCAGTGTCCTTTTGGCACTTATCATTGTCCTTTTGGCATTAGTGTCCTTTTAGCATCAGTGTCCTTTTGGCACTTATCATTGTCCTTTTGGCATTAGTGTCCTTTTGGCATCAGTGTCCTTTTGGCATCAATGTCCTTTTGGCATCAGTGTCCTTTTAGCATCAGTGTCCTTTTGGCACTTATCATTGTCCTTTTGGCATCAGTGTCCTTTTAGCATCAGTGTCCTTTTGGCACTTATCATTGTCCTTTTGGCATTAGTGTCCTTTTGGCATCAGTGTCCTTTTGGCACTTATAGGTTACAAACATAACCCCAGTTATCATTGGCCTTTTGGCATTAGTGTCCTTTTGGCACTTATCATTGTCCTTTTGGCATTAGTGTCCTTTTGGCATCAGTGTCCTTTTGGCATCAATGTCCTTTTGGCATCAGTGTCCTTTTAGCATCATTGTCCTTTTGGCACTTATCATTGTCCTTTTGGCATTAGTGTCCTTTTAGCATCAGTGTCCTTTTGGCACTTATCATTGTCCTTTTGGCATTAGTGTCCTTTTAGCATCAGTGTCCTTTTGGCACTTATCATTGTCCTTTTGGCATTAGTGTCCTTTTAGCATCAGTGTCCTTTTGGCACTTATCATTGTCCTTTTGGCATTAGTGTCCTTTTAGCATCAGTGTCCTTTTGGCACTTATCATTGTCCTTTTGGCATTAGTGTCCTTTTAGCATCAGTGTCCTTTTGGCACTTATCATTGTCCTTTTGGCATTAGTGTCCTTTTAGCATCAGTGTCCTTTTGGCACTTATCATTGTCCTTTTGGCATTAGTGTCCTTTTAGCATCAGCGTCCTTTTGGCACTTATCATTGTCCTTTTGGCATTAGTGTCCTTTTAGCATCAGTGTCCTTTTGGCACTTATCATTGTCCTTTTGGCATTAGTGTCCTTTTAGCATCAGTGTCCTTTTGGCACTTATCATTGTCCTTTTGGCATTAGTGTCCTTTTAGCATCAGTGTCCTTTTGGCACTTATCATTGTCCTTTTGGCATTAGTGTCCTTTTAGCATCAGTGTCCTTTTGGCACTTATCATTGTCCTTTTGGCATTAGTGTCCTTTTGGCATCAGTGTCCTTTTGGCATCAATGTCCTTTTGGCATCAGTGTCCTTTTAGCATCAGTGTCCTTTTGGCACTTATCATTGTCCTTTTGGCATTAGTGTCCTTTTGGCATCAGTGTCCTTTTGGCACTTATCATTGTCCTTTTGGCATTAGTGTCCTTTTGGCATCAGTGTCCTTTTGGCATCAATGTCCTTTTGGCATCAGTGTCCTTTTAGCATCAGTGTCCTTTTGGCACTTATCATTGTCCTTTTGGCATTAGTGTCCTTTTAGCATCAGTGTCCTTTTGGCACTTATCATTGTCCTTTTGGCATTAGTGTCCTTTTAGCATCAGTGTCCTTTTGGCACTTATCATTGTCCTTTTGGCATTAGTGTCCTTTTAGCATCAGTGTCCTTTTGGCACTTATCATTGTCCTTTTGGCATTAGTGTCCTTTTGGCATCAGTGTCCTTTTGGCATCAATGTCCTTTTTGCATCAGTGTCCTTTTGGCACTTATCATTGTCCTTTTGGCATTAGTGTCCTTTTGGCATCAGTGTCCTTTTGGCATCAATGTCCTTTTTGCATCAGTGTCCTTTTGGCACTTATCATTGTCCTTTTGGCATTAGTGTCCTTTTGGCATCAGTGTCCTTTTGGCACTTATCATTGTCCTTTTGGGATTAGTGTCCTTTTGGCATCAGTGTCCTTTTGGCACTTATCATTGTCCTTTTGGCATTAGTGTCCTTTTAGCATCAGTGTCCTTTTGGCACTTATCATTGTCCTTTTGGCATTAGTGTCCTTTTAGCATCAGTGTCCTTTTGGCACTTATCATTGTCCTTTTGGCATTAGTGTCCTTTTAGCATCAGTGTCCTTTTGGCACTTATCATTGTCCTTTTGGCATTAGTGTCCTTTTAGCATCAGTGTCCTTTTGGCACTTATCATTGTCCTTTTGGCATTAGTGTCCTTTTGGCATCAGTGTCCTTTTGGCACTTATCATTGTCCTTTTGGCATTAGTGTCCTTTTGGCATCAGTGTCCTTTTGGCATCAATGTCCTTTTGGCATCAGTGTCCTTTTAATATCAGTGTCCTTTTGGCACTTATCATTGTCCTTTTGGCATCAGTGTCCTTTTGGCATCAATGTCCTTTTGGCACCAGTGTCCTTTTAGCATCAGTGTCCTTTTGGCACTTATCATTGTCCTTTTGGCATTAGTGTCCTTTTAGCATCAGTGTCCTTTTGGCACTTATCATTGTCCTTTTGGCATTAGTGTCCTTTTGGCATCAGTGTCCTTTTGGCATCAATGTCCTTTTGGCATCAGTGTCCTTTTAGCATCAGTGTCCTTTTGGCACTTATCATTGTCCTTTTGGCATCAGTGTCCTTTTAGCATCAGTGTCCTTTTGGCACTTATCATTGTCCTTTTGGCATTAGTGTCCTTTTGGCATCAGTGTCCTTTTGGCACTTATAGGTTACAAACATAACCCCAGTTATCATTGGCCTTTTGGCATTAGTGTCCTTTTGGCACTTATCATTGTCCTTTTGGCATTAGTGTCCTTTTGGCATCAGTGTCCTTTTGGCATCAATGTCCTTTTGGCATCAGTGTCCTTTTAGCATCATTGTCCTTTTGGCACTTATCATTGTCCTTTTGGCATTAGTGTCCTTTTAGCATCAGTGTCCTTTTGGCACTTATCATTGTCCTTTTGGCATTAGTGTCCTTTTAGCATCAGTGTCCTTTTGGCACTTATCATTGTCCTTTTGGCATTAGTGTCCTTTTAGCATCAGTGTCCTTTTGGCACTTATCATTGTCCTTTTGGCATTAGTGTCCTTTTAGCATCAGTGTCCTTTTGGCACTTATCATTGTCCTTTTGGCATTAGTGTCCTTTTAGCATCAGTGTCCTTTTGGCACTTATCATTGTCCTTTTGGCATTAGTGTCCTTTTAGCATCAGCGTCCTTTTGGCACTTATCATTGTCCTTTTGGCATTAGTGTCCTTTTAGCATCAGCGTCCTTTTGGCACTTATCATTGTCCTTTTGGCATTAGTGTCCTTTTAGCATCAGTGTCCTTTTGGCACTTATCATTGTCCTTTTGGCATTAGTGTCCTTTTAGCATCAGTGTCCTTTTGGCACTTATCATTGTCCTTTTGGCATTAGTGTCCTTTTAGCATCAGTGTCCTTTTGGCACTTATCATTGTCCTTTTGGCATTAGTGTCCTTTTGGCATCAGTGTCCTTTTGGCATCAATGTCCTTTTGGCATCAGTGTCCTTTTAGCATCAGTGTCCTTTTGGCACTTATCATTGTCCTTTTGGCATTAGTGTCCTTTTGGCATCAGTGTCCTTTTGGCACTTATCATTGTCCTTTTGGCATTAGTGTCCTTTTGGCATCAGTGTCCTTTTGGCATCAATGTCCTTTTGGCATCAGTGTCCTTTTAGCATCAGTGTCCTTTTGGCACTTATCATTGTCCTTTTGGCATTAGTGTCCTTTTAGCATCAGTGTCCTTTTGGCACTTATCATTGTCCTTTTGGCATTAGTGTCCTTTTAGCATCAGTGTCCTTTTGGCACTTATCATTGTCCTTTTGGCATTAGTGTCCTTTTAGCATCAGTGTCCTTTTGGCACTTATCATTGTCCTTTTGGCATTAGTGTCCTTTTGGCATCAGTGTCCTTTTGGCATCAATGTCCTTTTTGCATCAGTGTCCTTTTGGCACTTATCATTGTCCTTTTGGCATTAGTGTCCTTTTGGCATCAGTGTCCTTTTGGCATCAATGTCCTTTTTGCATCAGTGTCCTTTTGGCACTTATCATTGTCCTTTTGGCATTAGTGTCCTTTTGGCATCAGTGTCCTTTTGGCACTTATCATTGTCCTTTTGGGATTAGTGTCCTTTTGGCATCAGTGTCCTTTTGGCACTTATCATTGTCCTTTTGGCATTAGTGTCCTTTTAGCATCAGTGTCCTTTTGGCACTTATCATTGTCCTTTTGGCATTAGTGTCCTTTTAGCATCAGTGTCCTTTTGGCACTTATCATTGTCCTTTTGGCATTAGTGTCCTTTTAGCATCAGTGTCCTTTTGGCACTTATCATTGTCCTTTTGGCATTAGTGTCCTTTTAGCATCAGTGTCCTTTTGGCACTTATCATTGTCCTTTTGGCATTAGTGTCCTTTTGGCATCAGTGTCCTTTTGGCACTTATCATTGTCCTTTTGGCATTAGTGTCCTTTTGGCATCAGTGTCCTTTTGGCATCAATGTCCTTTTGGCATCAGTGTCCTTTTAATATCAGTGTCCTTTTGGCACTTATCATTGTCCTTTTGGCATTAGTGTCCTTTTAGCATCAGTGTCCTTTTGGCACTTATCATTGTCCTTTTGGCATTAGTGTCCTTTTAGCATCAGTGTCCTTTTGGCACTTATCATTGTCCTTTTGGCATTAGTGTCCTTTTAGCATCAGTGTCCTTTTGGCACTTATCATTGTCCTTTTGGCATTAGTGTCCTTTTGGCATCAGTGTCCTTTTGGCATCAATGTCCTTTTTGCATCAGTGTCCTTTTGGCACTTATCATTGTCCTTTTGGCATTAGTGTCCTTTTGGCATCAGTGTCCTTTTGGCACTTATAGGTTACAAACATAACCCCAGTTATCATTGGCCTTTTGGCATTAGTGTCCTTTTGGCATCAGTGTCCTTTTGGCATCAATGTCCTTTTGGCATCAGTGTCCTTTTGGCATCAGTGTCCTTTTGGCATCATTGTCCTTTTGGCACCAGTGTCCTTTTGGCACTGGCCTTTTGGCACTACAAAACTCGCTGCTGCCCCCCAAAGGGATGTGACTGCAGGTACCTTTTGCCAAATGGACACAACTTACTAGCCAAAAAGACTGTCTTTTTGGCCAAAAATGTCAAAAAAAAGACAGTCTTTTTGGCACTTGCCTAATACCCAAAAGGACAAAAAGTCAGAATTATCTCCAACGCGGCGGTCTGCGTTGACTTTTTGTCTTTTTGGCATTGGGCTTATTAGCCAAAAGGACACAAAATTCCTGCCAAACGGACACCTTTCCCTTACGTGTTGTTTTAGCTACTTTACAGAAGCCGACGATTTGGCGTGGCCTATTTGCCTGATCTTCTCTGTATCGCTCCAATTTCCGCTCATTCCTATGGTGGGTCCCAATCTTCTCTGTATCGTTCCAATTTGTGTCCTATTTGTCCTATTTGCCTGATCTTCTCTGTATCGCTCCAATTTCCGCTCATTCCTATGGTGGGTCCCAATCTTCTCTGTATCGTTCCAATTTGTGTCCTATTTGTCCTATTTGCCTGATCTTCTCTGTATCGCTCCAATTTCCGCTCGCGCAAGGATGACACGCAAATTCGTGAAGCGTTCCTCATTTTTAACTATTTTGAGGAAATAGAGAAAAAAAAAATTTTTTAGATTTTTTAAAATTATTTTTCGACATTTTTTAATGCTTCAAAGTCCCCCCAAGTGGCCCCCGAGGTGATAGGCCACGCCCACAGCTCCAAACCACGCCCCATGGTGATAGGCCACGCCCCCAGCTTCAAACCACACCCCCCTCGCCGATAGAGGACAAGCACACGGCTTTAAACCACAATCCAAGGTGATAGGCCACGCCCCCAGGCCGATAAGCCACGCCCACAGCTCCACAACACGCCCCCATGGTGATAGGCCACGTCCCCAGCTTCAAACCACACCCCGCTCGCCGAGAGAGGACAAGCACACGGCTTTAAACCACAATCCAAGGTGATAGGCCACGCCCCCAGGCCGATAAGCCACGCCCACAGCTCCAAAACACGCCCCATGGTGATAGGCCACGCCCCCAGCTTCAAACCACACCCCCCTCGCCGAGAGAGGACAAGCACACGGCTTAAAACCACAATCCAAGGTGATAGGCCACGCCCCCAGGCTGATAAGCCACGCCCACGGCTCCAAAACACGCCCCCATGGTGATAGGCCACGCCCCCAGCTTCAAACCACACCCCCCTCGCCGAGAGAGGACAAGCACACGGCTTAAAACCCCAATCCAAGGTGATAGGCCACGCCCCCAGGCCGATAAGCCACGCCCACGGCTCCAAAACACGCCCCCATGGTGATAGGCCACGCCCCCAGCTTCAAACCACACCCCCCTCGCCGAGAGAGGACAAGCACACGGCTTAAAACCCCAGTCCAAGGTGATAGGCCACGCCCCCAGGCCGATAAGCCACGCCCACAGCTGCAAAACACGCCCCCATGGCGATAGGCCACGCCCCCAGCTTCAAACCACACCCCCCTCGCCGATAGAGGACAAGCACACGGCTTTAAACCACAATCCAAGGTGATAGGCCACGCCCCCAAGCCGACAGGCCACGCCCACAGCTCCAAACCACCCCCCCCCCCGGGTGATAGGACACGCCCACAGCTCCAAACCACTCCCTCCTCACCGATAGGCCACGCCCCCGGCTTCAAACCACACCCCCCGAAGCGATAGGCCACGCCCACAGAGCGGGTAGGGGAGGGCCCGGGGGGCGGGGTTAAGTGTTCGACCGATCAAACCGATCAATCGATCGATCGATCGATCAGTGCAGCCTCTATGGCTTGGATTGTGGAAAAATCTCTCCAAATGACTATGTCCAGAAGTCAAAATCTGTGAAAATGACTATGTCCAGAAGTCAAAACGGCGAAAGATGGGGTTTTGCCCGGCTCTCCACGCGGCCCCGGGGAGCCTCCGGCCCCCACCGGGGTGCCCAGCCAGAGCCCAGCTAAGTCCTCTACCTGGCTCTCCATCCGAACCCGGGGACCCACTCTTAAGCACCCCCCCCGGAGTCTGGACCCACAGCCGCGGGCGCTAGTTGCCCGGGGACAGGGGAGTATAAGCCAATTTCGGCCCGGGGACAGGGGGGTACAAATCCATTTATATCCCTGAATTCTTCTAAGTCGAAACTGCAGAAGATGCAGTTTTGCGGGGCCCCCCACGCCAAACCGAGGCCCCTTAAGAGGACAGCACTCTGCCAGGTGTAACCAAAGTCATGCCTGGTTCCGTGTTCCGCAGCCCACCTGAGCTTTCTACGCTGTAGCGCCCCCTGGTGCTTCTCCAAAGTGTCCGATATTTCACTTTTTTTTTTTTTTTTTTTTTTTAAGGATGCTTTCCTTAGGGAAAAAAAAAAGTTATCATTGTCCTTTTGGCATCAGTGTCCTTTTGGCATCAGTGTCCTTTTGGCACTTATAGGTTACAAACATAACCCCAGTTATCATTGGCCTTTTGGCATTAGTGTCCTTTTGGCATCAGTGTCCTTTTGGCATCAATGTCCTTTTGGCATCAGTGTCCTTTTAGCATCAGTGTCCTTTTGGCACTTATCATTGTCCTTTTGGCATTAGTGTCCTTTTAGCATCAGTGTCCTTTTGGCACTTATCATTGTCCTTTTGGCATTAGTGTCCTTTTGGCATCAGTGTCCTTTTGGCATCAATGTCCTTTTGGCATCAGTGTCCTTTTAGCATCAGTGTCCTTTTGGCACTTATCATTGTCCTTTTGGCATTAGTGTCCTTTTAGCATCAGTGTCCTTTTGGCACTTATCATTGTCCTTTTGGCATTAGTGTCCTTTTGGCATCAGTGTCCTTTTGGCACTTATCATTGTCCTTTTGGCATTAGTGTCCTTTTGGCATCAGTATCCTTTTGGCACTTATCATTGTCCTTTTGGCATTAGTGTCCTTTTAGCATCAGTGTCCTTTTGGCACTTATCATTGTCCTTTTGGCATTAGTGTCCTTTTAGCATCAGTGTCCTTTTGGCACTTATCATTGTCCTTTTGGCATTAGTGTCCTTTTAGCATCAGTGTCCTTTTGGCACTTATCATTGTCCTTTTGGCATTAGTGTCCTTTTAGCATCAGTGTCCTTTTGGCACTTATCATTGTCCTTTTGGCATTAGTGTCCTTTTAGCATCAGTGTCCTTTTGGCACTTATCATTGTCCTTTTGGCATTAGTGTCCTTTTAGCATCAGTGTCCTTTTGGCACTTATCATTGTCCTTTTGGCATTAGTGTCCTTTTGGCATCAGTGTCCTTTTGGCATCAATGTCCTTTTGGCATCAGTGTCCTTTTAGCATCAGTGTCCTTTTGGCACTTATCATTGTCCTTTTGGCATTAGTGTCCTTTTGGCATCAGTGTCCTTTTGGCACTTATCATTGTCCTTTTGGCATTAGTGTCCTTTTGGCATCAGTGTCCTTTTGGCATCAATGTCCTTTTGGCATCAGTGTCCTTTTAGCATCAGTGTCCTTTTGGCACTTATCATTGTCCTTTTGGCATTAGTGTCCTTTTAGCATCAGTGTCCTTTTGGCACTTATCATTGTCCTTTTGGCATTAGTGTCCTTTTAGCATCAGTGTCCTTTTGGCACTTATCATTGTCCTTTTGGCATTAGTGTCCTTTTAGCATCAGTGTCCTTTTGGCACTTATCATTGTCCTTTTGGCATTAGTGTCCTTTTGGCATCAGTGTCCTTTTGGCATCAATGTCCTTTTTGCATCAGTGTCCTTTTGGCACTTATCATTGTCCTTTTGGCATTAGTGTCCTTTTGGCATCAGTGTCCTTTTGGCACTTATAGGTTACAAACATAACCCCAGTTATCATTGGCCTTTTGGCATTAGTGTCCTTTTGGCATCAGTGTCCTTTTGGCATCAATGTCCTTTTTGCATCAGTGTCCTTTTGGCACTTATCATTGTCCTTTTGGCATTAGTGTCCTTTTAGCATCAGTGTCCTTTTGGCACTTATCATTGTCCTTTTGGCATTAGTGTCCTTTTGGCATCAGTGTCCTTTTGGCATCAATGTCCTTTTTGCATCAGTGTCCTTTTGGCACTTATCATTGTCCTTTTGGCATTAGTGTCCTTTTGGCATCAGTGTCCTTTTGGCACTTATAGGTTACAAACATAACCCCAGTTATCATTGGCCTTTTGGCATTAGTGTCCTTTTGGCATCAGTGTCCTTTTGGCATCAATGTCCTTTTGGCATCAGTGTCCTTTTGGCATCAGTGTCCTTTTGGCATCATTGTCCTTTTGGCACCAGTGTCCTTTTGGCACTGGCCTTTTGGCACTACAAAACTCGCTGCTGCCCCCCAAAGGGATGTGACTGCAGGTACCTTTTGCCAAATGGACACAACTTACTAGCCAAAAAGACTGTCTTTTTGGCCAAAAATGTCAAAAAAAAGACAGTCTTTTTGGCACTTGCCTAATACCCAAAAGGACAAAAAGTCAGAATTATCTCCAACGCGGCGGTCTGCGTTGACTTTTTGTCTTTTTGGCATTGGGCTTATTAGCCAAAAGGACACAAAATTCCTGCCAAACGGACACCTTTCCCTTACGTGTTGTTTTAGCTACTTTACAGAAGCCGACGATTTGGCGTGGCCTATTTGCCTGATCTTCTCTGTATCGCTCCAATTTCCGCTCATTCCTATGGTGGGTCCCAATCTTCTCTGTATCGTTCCAATTTGTGTCCTATTTGTCCTATTTGCCTGATCTTCTCTGTATCGCTCCAATTTCCGCTCATTCCTATGGTGGGTCCCAATCTTCTCTGTATCGTTCCAATTTGTGTCCTATTTGTCCTATTTGCCTGATCTTCTCTGTATCGCTCCAATTTCCGCTCGCGCAAGGATGACACGCAAATTCGTGAAGCGTTCCTCATTTTTAACTATTTTGAGGAAATAGAGAAAAAAAAAATTTTTTAGATTTTTTAAAATTATTTTTCGACATTTTTTAATGCTTCAAAGTCCCCCCAAGTGGCCCCCGAGGTGATAGGCCACGCCCACAGCTCCAAACCACGCCCCATGGTGATAGGCCACGCCCCCAGCTTCAAACCACACCCCCCTCGCCGATAGAGGACAAGCACACGGCTTTAAACCACAATCCAAGGTGATAGGCCACGCCCCCAGGCCGATAAGCCACGCCCACAGCTCCACAACACGCCCCCATGGTGATAGGCCACGTCCCCAGCTTCAAACCACACCCCGCTCGCCGAGAGAGGACAAGCACACGGCTTTAAACCACAATCCAAGGTGATAGGCCACGCCCCCAGGCCGATAAGCCACGCCCACAGCTCCAAAACACGCCCCATGGTGATAGGCCACGCCCCCAGCTTCAAACCACACCCCCCTCGCCGAGAGAGGACAAGCACACGGCTTAAAACCACAATCCAAGGTGATAGGCCACGCCCCCAGGCTGATAAGCCACGCCCACGGCTCCAAAACACGCCCCCATGGTGATAGGCCACGCCCCCAGCTTCAAACCACACCCCCCTCGCCGAGAGAGGACAAGCACACGGCTTAAAACCCCAATCCAAGGTGATAGGCCACGCCCCCAGGCCGATAAGCCACGCCCACGGCTCCAAAACACGCCCCCATGGTGATAGGCCACGCCCCCAGCTTCAAACCACACCCCCCTCGCCGAGAGAGGACAAGCACACGGCTTAAAACCCCAGTCCAAGGTGATAGGCCACGCCCCCAGGCCGATAAGCCACGCCCACAGCTGCAAAACACGCCCCCATGGCGATAGGCCACGCCCCCAGCTTCAAACCACACCCCCCTCGCCGATAGAGGACAAGCACACGGCTTTAAACCACAATCCAAGGTGATAGGCCACGCCCCCAAGCCGACAGGCCACGCCCACAGCTCCAAACCACCCCCCCCCCCGGGTGATAGGACACGCCCACAGCTCCAAACCACTCCCTCCTCACCGATAGGCCACGCCCCCGGCTTCAAACCACACCCCCCGAAGCGATAGGCCACGCCCACAGAGCGGGTAGGGGAGGGCCCGGGGGGCGGGGTTAAGTGTTCGACCGATCAAACCGATCAATCGATCGATCGATCGATCAGTGCAGCCTCTATGGCTTGGATTGTGGAAAAATCTCTCCAAATGACTATGTCCAGAAGTCAAAATCTGTGAAAATGACTATGTCCAGAAGTCAAAACGGCGAAAGATGGGGTTTTGCCCGGCTCTCCACGCGGCCCCGGGGAGCCTCCGGCCCCCACCGGGGTGCCCAGCCAGAGCCCAGCTAAGTCCTCTACCTGGCTCTCCATCCGAACCCGGGGACCCACTCTTAAGCACCCCCCCCGGAGTCTGGACCCACAGCCGCGGGCGCTAGTTGCCCGGGGACAGGGGAGTATAAGCCAATTTCGGCCCGGGGACAGGGGGGTACAAATCCATTTATATCCCTGAATTCTTCTAAGTCGAAACTGCAGAAGATGCAGTTTTGCGGGGCCCCCCACGCCAAACCGAGGCCCCTTAAGAGGACAGCACTCTGCCAGGTGTAACCAAAGTCATGCCTGGTTCCGTGTTCCGCAGCCCACCTGAGCTTTCTACGCTGTAGCGCCCCCTGGTGCTTCTCCAAAGTGTCCGATATTTCACTTTTTTTTTTTTTTTTTTTTTTTAAGGATGCTTTCCTTAGGGAAAAAAAAAAGTTATCATTGTCCTTTTGGCATCAGTGTCCTTTTGGCATCAGTGTCCTTTTGGCACTTATAGGTTACAAACATAACCCCAGTTATCATTGGCCTTTTGGCATTAGTGTCCTTTTGGCATCAGTGTCCTTTTGGCATCAATGTCCTTTTGGCATCAGTGTCCTTTTAGCATCAGTGTCCTTTTGGCACTTATCATTGTCCTTTTGGCATTAGTGTCCTTTTAGCATCAGTGTCCTTTTGGCACTTATCATTGTCCTTTTGGCATTAGTGTCCTTTTGGCATCAGTGTCCTTTTGGCATCAATGTCCTTTTGGCATCAGTGTCCTTTTAGCATCAGTGTCCTTTTGGCACTTATCATTGTCCTTTTGGCATTAGTGTCCTTTTAGCATCAGTGTCCTTTTGGCACTTATCATTGTCCTTTTGGCATTAGTGTCCTTTTGGCATCAGTGTCCTTTTGGCACTTATCATTGTCCTTTTGGCATTAGTGTCCTTTTGGCATCAGTATCCTTTTGGCACTTATCATTGTCCTTTTGGCATTAGTGTCCTTTTAGCATCAGTGTCCTTTTGGCACTTATCATTGTCCTTTTGGCATTAGTGTCCTTTTAGCATCAGTGTCCTTTTGGCACTTATCATTGTCCTTTTGGCATTAGTGTCCTTTTAGCATCAGTGTCCTTTTGGCACTTATCATTGTCCTTTTGGCATTAGTGTCCTTTTAGCATCAGTGTCCTTTTGGCACTTATCATTGTCCTTTTGGCATTAGTGTCCTTTTAGCATCAGTGTCCTTTTGGCACTTATCATTGTCCTTTTGGCATTAGTGTCCTTTTAGCATCAGTGTCCTTTTGGCACTTATCATTGTCCTTTTGGCATTAGTGTCCTTTTGGCATCAGTGTCCTTTTGGCATCAATGTCCTTTTGGCATCAGTGTCCTTTTAGCATCAGTGTCCTTTTGGCACTTATCATTGTCCTTTTGGCATTAGTGTCCTTTTGGCATCAGTGTCCTTTTGGCACTTATCATTGTCCTTTTGGCATTAGTGTCCTTTTGGCATCAGTGTCCTTTTGGCATCAATGTCCTTTTGGCATCAGTGTCCTTTTAGCATCAGTGTCCTTTTGGCACTTATCATTGTCCTTTTGGCATTAGTGTCCTTTTAGCATCAGTGTCCTTTTGGCACTTATCATTGTCCTTTTGGCATTAGTGTCCTTTTAGCATCAGTGTCCTTTTGGCACTTATCATTGTCCTTTTGGCATTAGTGTCCTTTTAGCATCAGTGTCCTTTTGGCACTTATCATTGTCCTTTTGGCATTAGTGTCCTTTTGGCATCAGTGTCCTTTTGGCATCAATGTCCTTTTTGCATCAGTGTCCTTTTGGCACTTATCATTGTCCTTTTGGCATTAGTGTCCTTTTGGCATCAGTGTCCTTTTGGCACTTATAGGTTACAAACATAACCCCAGTTATCATTGGCCTTTTGGCATTAGTGTCCTTTTGGCATCAGTGTCCTTTTGGCATCAATGTCCTTTTTGCATCAGTGTCCTTTTGGCAC
This sequence comes from Gymnoscopelus braueri, assembly GCF_963280865.1. Classification (NCBI taxonomy): domain Eukaryota; kingdom Metazoa; phylum Chordata; class Actinopteri; order Myctophiformes; family Myctophidae; genus Gymnoscopelus; species Gymnoscopelus braueri. Next base: position 40,550,780 of record NC_137626.1, on the reverse strand, counting down.
TTATCATTGTCCTTTTGGCATTAGTGTCCTTTTAGCATCAGTGTCCTTTTGGCACTTATCATTGTCCTTTTGGCATTAGTGTCCTTTTGGCATCAGTGTCCTTTTGGCATCAATGTCCTTTTTGCATCAGTGTCCTTTTGGCACTTATCATTGTCCTTTTGGCATTAGTGTCCTTTTGGCATCAGTGTCCTTTTGGCACTTATAGGTTACAAACATAACCCCAGTTATCATTGGCCTTTTGGCATTAGTGTCCTTTTGGCATCAGTGTCCTTTTGGCATCAATGTCCTTTTGGCATCAGTGTCCTTTTGGCATCAGTGTCCTTTTGGCATCATTGTCCTTTTGGCACCAGTGTCCTTTTGGCACTGGCCTTTTGGCACTACAAAACTCGCTGCTGCCCCCCAAAGGGATGTGACTGCAGGTACCTTTTGCCAAATGGACACAACTTACTAGCCAAAAAGACTGTCTTTTTGGCCAAAAATGTCAAAAAAAAGACAGTCTTTTTGGCACTTGCCTAATACCCAAAAGGACAAAAAGTCAGAATTATCTCCAACGCGGCGGTCTGCGTTGACTTTTTGTCTTTTTGGCATTGGGCTTATTAGCCAAAAGGACACAAAATTCCTGCCAAACGGACACCTTTCCCTTACGTGTTGTTTTAGCTACTTTACAGAAGCCGACGATTTGGCGTGGCCTATTTGCCTGATCTTCTCTGTATCGCTCCAATTTCCGCTCATTCCTATGGTGGGTCCCAATCTTCTCTGTATCGTTCCAATTTGTGTCCTATTTGTCCTATTTGCCTGATCTTCTCTGTATCGCTCCAATTTCCGCTCATTCCTATGGTGGGTCCCAATCTTCTCTGTATCGTTCCAATTTGTGTCCTATTTGTCCTATTTGCCTGATCTTCTCTGTATCGCTCCAATTTCCGCTCGCGCAAGGATGACACGCAAATTCGTGAAGCGTTCCTCATTTTTAACTATTTTGAGGAAATAGAGAAAAAAAAAATATTTTAGATTTTTTAAAATTATTTTTCGACATTTTTTAATGCTTCAAAGTCCCCCCAAGTGGCCCCCGAGGTGATAGGCCACGCCCACAGCTCCAAACCACGCCCCATGGTGATAGGCCACGCCCCCAGCTTCAAACCACACCCCCCTCGCCGATAGAGGACAAGCACACGGCTTTAAACCACAATCCAAGGTGATAGGCCACGCCCCCAGGCCGATAAGCCACGCCCACAGCTCCACAACACGCCCCCATGGTGATAGGCCACGTCCCCAGCTTCAAACCACACCCCGCTCGCCGAGAGAGGACAAGCACACGGCTTTAAACCACAATCCAAGGTGATAGGCCACGCCCCCAGGCCGATAAGCCACGCCCACAGCTCCAAAACACGCCCCATGGTGATAGGCCACGCCCCCAGCTTCAAACCACACCCCCCTCGCCGAGAGAGGACAAGCACACGGCTTAAAACCACAATCCAAGGTGATAGGCCACGCCCCCAGGCTGATAAGCCACGCCCACGGCTCCAAAACACGCCCCCATGGTGATAGGCCACGCCCCCAGCTTCAAACCACACCCCCCTCGCCGAGAGAGGACAAGCACACGGCTTAAAACCCCAATCCAAGGTGATAGGCCACGCCCCCAGGCCGATAAGCCACGCCCACGGCTCCAAAACACGCCCCCATGGTGATAGGCCACGCCCCCAGCTTCAAACCACACCCCCCTCGCCGAGAGAGGACAAGCACACGGCTTAAAACCCCAGTCCAAGGTGATAGGCCACGCCCCCAGGCCGATAAGCCACGCCCACAGCTGCAAAACACGCCCCCATGGCGATAGGCCACGCCCCCAGCTTCAAACCACACCCCCCTCGCCGATAGAGGACAAGCACACGGCTTTAAACCACAATCCAAGGTGATAGGCCACGCCCCCAAGCCGACAGGCCACGCCCACAGCTCCAAACCACCCCCCCCCCCGGGTGATAGGACACGCCCACAGCTCCAAACCACTCCCTCCTCACCGATAGGCCACGCCCCCGGCTTCAAACCACACCCCCCGAAGCGATAGGCCACGCCCACAGAGCGGGTAGGGGAGGGCCCGGGGGGCGGGGTTAAGTGTTCGACCGATCAAACCGATCAATCGATCGATCGATCGATCAGTGCAGCCTCTATGGCTTGGATTGTGGAAAAATCTCTCCAAATGACTATGTCCAGAAGTCAAAATCTGTGAAAATGACTATGTCCAGAAGTCAAAACGGCGAAAGATGGGGTTTTGCCCGGCTCTCCACGCGGCCCCGGGGAGCCTCCGGCCCCCACCGGGGTGCCCAGCCAGAGCCCAGCTAAGTCCTCTACCTGGCTCTCCATCCGAACCCGGGGACCCACTCTTAAGCACCCCCCCCGGAGTCTGGACCCACAGCCGCGGGCGCTAGTTGCCCGGGGACAGGGGAGTATAAGCCAATTTCGGCCCGGGGACAGGGGGGTACAAATCCATTTATATCCCTGAATTCTTCTAAGTCGAAACTGCAGAAGATGCAGTTTTGCGGGGCCCCCCACGCCAAACCGAGGCCCCTTAAGAGGACAGCACTCTGCCAGGTGTAACCAAAGTCATGCCTGGTTCCGTGTTCCGCAGCCCACCTGAGCTTTCTACGCTGTAGCGCCCCCTGGTGCTTCTCCAAAGTGTCCGATATTTCACTTTTTTTTTTTTTTTTTTTTTTTAAGGATGCTTTCCTTAGGGAAAAAAAAAAGTTATCATTGTCCTTTTGGCATCAGTGTCCTTTTGGCATCAGTGTCCTTTTGGCACTTATAGGTTACAAACATAACCCCAGTTATCATTGGCCTTTTGGCATTAGTGTCCTTTTGGCATCAGTGTCCTTTTGGCATCAATGTCCTTTTGGCATCAGTGTCCTTTTAGCATCAGTGTCCTTTTGGCACTTATCATTGTCCTTTTGGCATTAGTGTCCTTTTAGCATCAGTGTCCTTTTGGCACTTATCATTGTCCTTTTGGCATTAGTGTCCTTTTGGCATCAGTGTCCTTTTGGCATCAATGTCCTTTTGGCATCAGTGTCCTTTTAGCATCAGTGTCCTTTTGGCACTTATCATTGTCCTTTTGGCATTAGTGTCCTTTTAGCATCAGTGTCCTTTTGGCACTTATCATTGTCCTTTTGGCATTAGTGTCCTTTTGGCATCAGTGTCCTTTTGGCACTTATCATTGTCCTTTTGGCATTAGTGTCCTTTTGGCATCAGTATCCTTTTGGCACTTATCATTGTCCTTTTGGCATTAGTGTCCTTTTAGCATCAGTGTCCTTTTGGCACTTATCATTGTCCTTTTGGCATTAGTGTCCTTTTAGCATCAGTGTCCTTTTGGCACTTATCATTGTCCTTTTGGCATTAGTGTCCTTTTAGCATCAGTGTCCTTTTGGCACTTATCATTGTCCTTTTGGCATTAGTGTCCTTTTAGCATCAGTGTCCTTTTGGCACTTATCATTGTCCTTTTGGCATTAGTGTCCTTTTAGCATCAGTGTCCTTTTGGCACTTATCATTGTCCTTTTGGCATTAGTGTCCTTTTAGCATCAGTGTCCTTTTGGCACTTATCATTGTCCTTTTGGCATTAGTGTCCTTTTGGCATCAGTGTCCTTTTGGCATCAATGTCCTTTTGGCATCAGTGTCCTTTTAGCATCAGTGTCCTTTTGGCACTTATCATTGTCCTTTTGGCATTAGTGTCCTTTTGGCATCAGTGTCCTTTTGGCACTTATCATTGTCCTTTTGGCATTAGTGTCCTTTTGGCATCAGTGTCCTTTTGGCATCAATGTCCTTTTGGCATCAGTGTCCTTTTAGCATCAGTGTCCTTTTGGCACTTATCATTGTCCTTTTGGCATTAGTGTCCTTTTAGCATCAGTGTCCTTTTGGCACTTATCATTGTCCTTTTGGCATTAGTGTCCTTTTAGCATCAGTGTCCTTTTGGCACTTATCATTGTCCTTTTGGCATTAGTGTCCTTTTAGCATCAGTGTCCTTTTGGCACTTATCATTGTCCTTTTGGCATTAGTGTCCTTTTGGCATCAGTGTCCTTTTGGCATCAATGTCCTTTTTGCATCAGTGTCCTTTTGGCACTTATCATTGTCCTTTTGGCATTAGTGTCCTTTTGGCATCAGTGTCCTTTTGGCACTTATAGGTTACAAACATAACCCCAGTTATCATTGGCCTTTTGGCATTAGTGTCCTTTTGGCATCAGTGTCCTTTTGGCATCAATGTCCTTTTGGCATCAGTGTCCTTTTGGCATCAGTGTCCTTTTGGCATCAGTGTCCTTTTGGCATCATTGTCCTTTTGGCACCAGTGTCCTTTTGGCACTGGCCTTTTGGCACTACAAAACTCGCTGCTGCCCCCCAAAGGGATGTGACTGCAGGTACCTTTTGCCAAATGGACACAACTTACTAGCCAAAAAGACTGTCTTTTTGGCAAAAAAATGCCAAAAAAGACAGTCTTTTTGGCACTTGCCTAATACCCAAAAGGACAAAAAGTCAGAATTATCTCCAACGCGGCGGTCTGCGTTGACTTTTTGTCTTTTTGGCATTGGGCTTATTAGCCAAAAGGACACAAAATTCCTGCCAAACGGACACCTTTCCCTTACGTGTTGTTTTAGCTACTTTACAGAAGCCGACATAGCATGATTTGGCGTGGCCTATTTGCCTGATCTTCTCTGTATCGCTCCAATTTCCGCTCATTCCTATGGTGGGTCCCAATCTTCTCTGTATCGTTCCAATTTGTGTCCTATTTGTCCTATTTGCCTGATCTTCTCTGTATCGCTCCAATTTCCGCTCATTCCTATGGTGGGTCCCAATCTTCTCTGTATCGTTCCAATTTGTGTCCTATTTGTCCTATTTGCCTGATCTTCTCTGTATCGCTCCAATTTCCGCTCGCGCAAGGATGACACGCAAATTCGTGAAGCGTTCCTCATTTTTAACTATTTTGAGGAAATAGAGAAAAAAAAAATATTTTAGATTTTTTAAAATTATTTTTCGACATTTTTTAATGCTTCAAAGTCCCCCCAAGTGGCCCTCGAGGTGATAGGCCACGCCCACAGCTCCAAACCACGCCCCATGGTGATAGGCCACGCCCCCAGCTTCAAACCACACCCCCCTCGCCGATAGAGGACAAGCACACGGCTTTAAACCACAATCCAAGGTGATAGGCCACGCCCCCAGGCCGATAAGCCACGCCCACAGCTCCACAACACGCCCCCATGGTGATAGGCCACGCCCCCAGCTTCAAACCACACCCCGCTCGCCGAGAGAGGACAAGCACACGGCTTTAAACCACAATCCAAGGTGATAGGCCACGCCCCCAGGCCGATAAGCCACGCCCACAGCTCCAAAACACGCCCCATGGTGATAGGCCACGCCCCCAGCTTCAAACCACACCCCCCTCGCCGAGAGAGGACAAGCACACGGCTTAAAACCACAATCCAAGGTGATAGGCCACGCCCCCAGGCTGATAAGCCACGCCCACGGCTCCAAAACACGCCCCCATGGTGATAGGCCACGCCCCCAGCTTCAAACCACACCCCCCTCGCCGAGAGAGGACAAGCACACGGCTTAAAACCCCAATCCAAGGTGATAGGCCACGCCCCCAGGCCGATAAGCCACGCCCACGGCTCCAAAACACGCCCCCATGGTGATAGGCCACGCCCCCAGCTTCAAACCACACCCCCCTCGCCGAGAGAGGACAAGCACACGGCTTAAAACCCCAGTCCAAGGTGATAGGCCACGCCCCCAGGCCGATAAGCCACGCCCACAGCTGCAAAACACGCCCCCATGGCGATAGGCCACGCCCCCAGCTTCAAACCACACCCCCCTCGCCGATAGAGGACAAGCACACGGCTTTAAACCACAATCCAAGGTGATAGGCCACGCCCCCAAGCCGACAGGCCACGCCCACAGCTCCAAACCACCCCCCCCCCCGGGTGATAGGACACGCCCACAGCTCCAAACCACTCCCTCCTCACCGATAGGCCACGCCCCCGGCTTCAAACCACACCCCCCGAAGCGATAGGCCACGCCCACAGAGCGGGTAGGGGAGGGCCCGGGGGGCGGGGTTAAGTGTTCGACCGATCAAACCGATCAATCGATCGATCGATCGATCAGTGCAGCCTCTATGGCTTGGATTGTGGAAAAATCTCTCCAAATGACTATGTCCAGAAGTCAAAATCTGTGAAAATGACTATGTCCAGAAGTCAAAACGGCGAAAGATGGGGTTTTGCCCGGCTCTCCACGCGGCCCCGGGGAGCCTCCGGCCCCCACCGGGGTGCCCAGCCAGAGCCCAGCTAAGTCCTCTACCTGGCTCTCCATCCGAACCCGGGGACCCACTCTTAAGCACCCCCCCCGGAGTCTGGACCCACAGCCGCGGGCGCTAGTTGCCCGGGGACAGGGGAGTATAAGCCAATTTCGGCCCGGGGACAGGGGGGTACAAATCCATTTATATCCCTGAATTCTTCTAAGTCGAAACTGCAGAAGATGCAGTTTTGCGGGGCCCCCCACGCCAAACCGAGGCCCCTTAAGAGGACAGCACTCTGCCAGGTGTAACCAAAGTCATGCCTGGTTCCGTGTTCCGCAGCCCACCTGAGCTTTCTACGCTGTAGCGCCCCCTGGTGCTTCTCCAAAGTGTCCGATATTTCACTTTTTTTTTTTTTTTTTTTTTTAAGGATGCTTTCCTTAGGGAAAAAAAAAAAGTTATCATTGTCCTTTTGGCATCAGTGTCCTTTTGGCATCAGTGTCCTTTTGGCATCAGTGTCCTTTTGGCACTTATAGGTTACAAACATAACCCCAGTTATCATTGGCCTTTTGGCATTAGTGTCCTTTTGGCATCAGTGTCCTTTTGGCATCAATGTCCTTTTGGCATCAGTGTCCTTTTAGCATCAGTGTCCTTTTGGCACTTATCATTGTCCTTTTGGCATTAGTGTCCTTTTGGCATCAGTGTCCTTTTGGCATCAATGTCCTTTTGGCATCAGTGTCCTTTTAGCATCAGTGTCCTTTTGGCACTTATCATTGTCCTTTTGGCATTAGTGTCCTTTTAGCATCAGTGTCCTTTTGGCACTTATCATTGTCCTTTTGGCATTAGTGTCCTTTTGGCATCAGTGTCCTTTTGGCACTTATCATTGTCCTTTTGGCATTAGTGTCCTTTTGGCATCAGTATCCTTTTGGCACTTATCATTGTCCTTTTGGCATTAGTGTCCTTTTAGCATCAGTGTCCTTTTGGCACTTATCATTGTCCTTTTGGCATTAGTGTCCTTTTAGCATCAGTGTCCTTTTGGCACTTATCATTGTCCTTTTGGCATTAGTGTCCTTTTAGCATCAGTGTCCTTTTGGCACTTATCATTGTCCTTTTGGCATTAGTGTCCTTTTAGCATCAGTGTCCTTTTGGCACTTATCATTGTCCTTTTGGCATTAGTGTCCTTTTAGCATCAGTGTCCTTTTGGCACTTATCATTGTCCTTTTGGCATTAGTGTCCTTTTAGCATCAGTGTCCTTTTGGCACTTATCATTGTCCTTTTGGCATTAGTGTCCTTTTGGCATCAGTGTCCTTTTGGCATCAATGTCCTTTTGGCATCAGTGTCCTTTTAGCATCAGTGTCCTTTTGGCACTTATCATTGTCCTTTTGGCATTAGTGTCCTTTTAGCATCAGTGTCCTTTTGGCACTTATCATTGTCCTTTTGGCATTAGTGTCCTTTTGGCATCAGTGTCCTTTTGGCACTTATCATTGTCCTTTTGGCATTAGTGTCCTTTTGGCATCAGTATCCTTTTGGCACTTATCATTGTCCTTTTGGCATTAGTGTCCTTTTAGCATCAGTGTCCTTTTGGCACTTATCATTGTCCTTTTGGCATTAGTGTCCTTTTAGCATCAGTGTCCTTTTGGCACTTATCATTGTCCTTTTGGCATTAGTGTCCTTTTAGCATCAGTGTCCTTTTGGCACTTATCATTGTCCTTTTGGCATTAGTGTCCTTTTAGCATCAGTGTCCTTTTGGCACTTATCATTGTCCTTTTGGCATTAGTGTCCTTTTAGCATCAGTGTCCTTTTGGCACTTATCATTGTCCTTTTGGCATTAGTGTCCTTTTAGCATCAGTGTCCTTTTGGCACTTATCATTGTCCTTTTGGCATTAGTGTCCTTTTGGCATCAGTGTCCTTTTGGCATCAATGTCCTTTTGGCATCAGTGTCCTTTTAGCATCAGTGTCCTTTTGGCACTTATCATTGTCCTTTTGGCATTAGTGTCCTTTTGGCATCAGTGTCCTTTTGGCACTTATCATTGTCCTTTTGGCATTAGTGTCCTTTTGGCATCAGTGTCCTTTTGGCATCAATGTCCTTTTGGCATCAGTGTCCTTTTAGCATCAGTGTCCTTTTGGCACTTATCATTGTCCTTTTGGCATTAGTGTCCTTTTAGCATCAGTGTCCTTTTGGCACTTATCATTGTCCTTTTGGCATTAGTGTCCTTTTAGCATCAGTGTCCTTTTGGCACTTATCATTGTCCTTTTGGCATTAGTGTCCTTTTAGCATCAGTGTCCTTTTGGCACTTATCATTGTCCTTTTGGCATTAGTGTCCTTTTGGCATCAGTGTCCTTTTGGCATCAATGTCCTTTTTGCATCAGTGTCCTTTTGGCACTTATCATTGTCCTTTTGGCATTAGTGTCCTTTTGGCATCAGTGTCCTTTTAGCATCAGTGTCCTTTTGGCACTTATCATTGTCCTTTTGGCATTAGTGTCCTTTTGGCATCAGTGTCCTTTTGGCATCAATGTCCTTTTGGCATCAGTGTCCTTTTAGCATCAGTGTCCTTTTGGCACTTATCATTGTCCTTTTGGCATTAGTGTCCTTTTAGCATCAGTGTCCTTTTGGCACTTATCATTGTCCTTTTGGCATTAGTGTCCTTTTGGCATCAGTGTCCTTTTGGCACTTATCATTGTCCTTTTGGCATTAGTGTCCTTTTGGCATCAGTATCCTTTTGGCACTTATCATTGTCCTTTTGGCATTAGTGTCCTTTTAGCATCAGTGTCCTTTTGGCACTTATCATTGTCCTTTTGGCATTAGTGTCCTTTTAGCATCAGTGTCCTTTTGGCACTTATCATTGTCCTTTTGGCATTAGTGTCCTTTTAGCATCAGTGTCCTTTTGGCACTTATCATTGTCCTTTTGGCATTAGTGTCCTTTTAGCATCAGTGTCCTTTTGGCACTTATCATTGTCCTTTTGGCATTAGTGTCCTTTTAGCATCAGTGTCCTTTTGGCACTTATCATTGTCCTTTTGGCATTAGTGTCCTTTTAGCATCAGTGTCCTTTTGGCACTTATCATTGTCCTTTTGGCATTAGTGTCCTTTTGGCATCAGTGTCCTTTTGGCATCAATGTCCTTTTGGCATCAGTGTCCTTTTAGCATCAGTGTCCTTTTGGCACTTATCATTGTCCTTTTGGCATTAGTGTCCTTTTAGCATCAGTGTCCTTTTGGCACTTATAGGTTACAAACATAACCCCAGTTATCATTGGCCTTTTGGCATTAGTGTCCTTTTGGCATCAGTGTCCTTTTGGCATCAGTGTCCTTTTGGCACTTATAGGTTACAAACATAACCCCAGTTATCATTGGCCTTTTGGCATTAGTGTCCTTTTGGCATCAGTGTCCTTTTGGCATCAATGTCCTTTTGGCATCAGTGTCCTTTTAGCATCAGTGTCCTTTTGGCACTTATCATTGTCCTTTTGGCATTAGTGTCCTTTTAGCATCAGTGTCCTTTTGGCACTTATCATTGTCCTTTTGGCATTAGTGTCCTTTTGGCATCAGTGTCCTTTTGGCATCAATGTCCTTTTGGCATCAGTGTCCTTTTAGCATCAGTGTCCTTTTGGCACTTATCATTGTCCTTTTGGCATTAGTGTCCTTTTAGCATCAGTGTCCTTTTGGCACTTATCATTGTCCTTTTGGCATTAGTGTCCTTTTGGCATCAGTGTCCTTTTGGCACTTATCATTGTCCTTTTGGCATTAGTGTCCTTTTGGCATCAGTATCCTTTTGGCACTTATCATTGTCCTTTTGGCATTAGTGTCCTTTTAGCATCAGTGTCCTTTTGGCACTTATCATTGTCCTTTTGGCATTAGTGTCCTTTTAGCATCAGTGTCCTTTTGGCACTTATCATTGTCCTTTTGGCATTAGTGTCCTTTTAGCATCAGTGTCCTTTTGGCACTTATCATTGTCCTTTTGGCATTAGTGTCCTTTTAGCATCAGTGTCCTTTTGGCACTTATCATTGTCCTTTTGGCATTAGTGTCCTTTTAGCATCAGTGTCCTTTTGGCACTTATCATTGTCCTTTTGGCATTAGTGTCCTTTTAGCATCAGTGTCCTTTTGGCACTTATCATTGTCCTTTTGGCATTAGTGTCCTTTTGGCATCAGTGTCCTTTTGGCATCAATGTCCTTTTGGCATCAGTGTCCTTTTAGCATCAGTGTCCTTTTGGCACTTATCATTGTCCTTTTGGCATTAGTGTCCTTTTGGCATCAGTGTCCTTTTGGCACTTATCATTGTCCTTTTGGCATTAGTGTCCTTTTGGCATCAGTGTCCTTTTGGCATCAATGTCCTTTTGGCATCAGTGTCCTTTTAGCATCAGTGTCCTTTTGGCACTTATCATTGTCCTTTTGGCATTAGTGTCCTTTTAGCATCAGTGTCCTTTTGGCACTTATCATTGTCCTTTTGGCATTAGTGTCCTTTTAGCATCAGTGTCCTTTTGGCACTTATCATTGTCCTTTTGGCATTAGTGTCCTTTTAGCATCAGTGTCCTTTTGGCACTTATCATTGTCCTTTTGGCATTAGTGTCCTTTTGGCATCAGTGTCCTTTTGGCATCAATGTCCTTTTTGCATCAGTGTCCTTTTGGCACTTATCATTGTCCTTTTGGCATTAGTGTCCTTTTGGCATCAGTGTCCTTTTGGCACTTATAGGTTACAAACATAACCCCAGTTATCATTGGCCTTTTGGCATTAGTGTCCTTTTGGCATCAGTGTCCTTTTGGCATCAATGTCCTTTTTGCATCAGTGTCCTTTTGGCACTTATCATTGTCCTTTTGGCATTAGTGTCCTTTTAGCATCAGTGTCCTTTTGGCACTTATCATTGTCCTTTTGGCATTAGTGTCCTTTTGGCATCAGTGTCCTTTTGGCATCAATGTCCTTTTTGCATCAGTGTCCTTTTGGCACTTATCATTGTCCTTTTGGCATTAGTGTCCTTTTGGCATCAGTGTCCTTTTGGCACTTATAGGTTACAAACATAACCCCAGTTATCATTGGCCTTTTGGCATTAGTGTCCTTTTGGCATCAGTGTCCTTTTGGCATCAATGTCCTTTTGGCATCAGTGTCCTTTTGGCATCAGTGTCCTTTTGGCATCATTGTCCTTTTGGAACCAGTGTCCTTTTGGCACTGGCCTTTTGGCACTACAAAACTCGCTGCTGCCCCCCAAAGGGATGTGACTGCAGGTACCTTTTGCCAAATGGACACAACTTACTAGCCAAAAAGACTGTCTTTTTGGCCAAAAATGTCAAAAAAAAGACAGTCTTTTTGGCACTTGCCTAATACCCAAAAGGACAAAAAGTCAGAATTATCTCCAACGCGGCGGTCTGCGTTGACTTTTTGTCTTTTTGGCATTGGGCTTATTAGCCAAAAGGACACAAAATTCCTGCCAAACGGACACCTTTCCCTTACGTGTTGTTTTAGCTACTTTACAGAAGCCGACGATTTGGCGTGGCCTATTTGCCTGATCTTCTCTGTATCGCTCCAATTTCCGCTCATTCCTATGGTGGGTCCCAATCTTCTCTGTATCGTTCCAATTTGTGTCCTATTTGTCCTATTTGCCTGATCTTCTCTGTATCGCTCCAATTTCCGCTCATTCCTATGGTGGGTCCCAATCTTCTCTGTATCGTTCCAATTTGTGTCCTATTTGTCCTATTTGCCTGATCTTCTCTGTATCGCTCCAATTTCCGCTCGCGCAAGGATGACACGCAAATTCGTGAAGCGTTCCTCATTTTTAACTATTTTGAGGAAATAGAGAAAAAAAAAATTTTTTAGATTTTTTAAAATTATTTTTCGACATTTTTTAATGCTTCAAAGTCCCCCCAAGTGGCCCCCGAGGTGATAGGCCACGCCCACAGCTCCAAACCACGCCCCATGGTGATAGGCCACGCCCCCAGCTTCAAACCACACCCCCCTCGCCGATAGAGGACAAGCACACGGCTTTAAACCACAATCCAAGGTGATAGGCCACGCCCCCAGGCCGATAAGCCACGCCCACAGCTCCACAACACGCCCCCATGGTGATAGGCCACGTCCCCAGCTTCAAACCACACCCCGCTCGCCGAGAGAGGACAAGCACACGGCTTTAAACCACAATCCAAGGTGATAGGCCACGCCCCCAGGCCGATAAGCCACGCCCACAGCTCCAAAACACGCCCCATGGTGATAGGCCACGCCCCCAGCTTCAAACCACACCCCCCTCGCCGAGAGAGGACAAGCACACGGCTTAAAACCACAATCCAAGGTGATAGGCCACGCCCCCAGGCTGATAAGCCACGCCCACGGCTCCAAAACACGCCCCCATGGTGATAGGCCACGCCCCCAGCTTCAAACCACACCCCCCTCGCCGAGAGAGGACAAGCACACGGCTTAAAACCCCAATCCAAGGTGATAGGCCACGCCCCCAGGCCGATAAGCCACGCCCACGGCTCCAAAACACGCCCCCATGGTGATAGGCCACGCCCCCAGCTTCAAACCACACCCCCCTCGCCGAGAGAGGACAAGCACACGGCTTAAAACCCCAGTCCAAGGTGATAGGCCACGCCCCCAGGCCGATAAGCCACGCCCACAGCTGCAAAACACGCCCCCATGGCGATAGGCCACGCCCCCAGCTTCAAACCACACCCCCCTCGCCGATAGAGGACAAGCACACGGCTTTAAACCACAATCCAAGGTGATAGGCCACGCCCCCAAGCCGACAGGCCACGCCCACAGCTCCAAACCACCCCCCCCCCCGGGTGATAGGACACGCCCACAGCTCCAAACCACTCCCTCCTCACCGATAGGCCACGCCCCCGGCTTCAAACCACACCCCCCGAAGCGATAGGCCACGCCCACAGAGCGGGTAGGGGAGGGCCCGGGGGGCGGGGTTAAGTGTTCGACCGATCAAACCGATCAATCGATCGATCGATCGATCAGTGCAGCCTCTATGGCTTGGATTGTGGAAAAATCTCTCCAAATGACTATGTCCAGAAGTCAAAATCTGTGAAAATGACTATGTCCAGAAGTCAAAACGGCGAAAGATGGGGTTTTGCCCGGCTCTCCACGCGGCCCCGGGGAGCCTCCGGCCCCCACCGGGGTGCCCAGCCAGAGCCCAGCTAAGTCCTCTACCTGGCTCTCCATCCGAACCCGGGGACCCACTCTTAAGCACCCCCCCCCGGAGTCTGGACCCACAGCCGCGGGCGCTAGTTGCCCGGGGACAGGGGAGTATAAGCCAATTTCGGCCCGGGGACAGGGGGGTACAAATCCATTTATATCCCTGAATTCTTCTAAGTCGAAACTGCAGAAGATGCAGTTTTGCGGGGCCCCCCACGCCAAACCGAGGCCCCTTAAGAGGACAGCACTCTGCCAGGTGTAACCAAAGTCATGCCTGGTTCCGTGTTCCGCAGCCCACCTGAGCTTTCTACGCTGTAGCGCCCCCTGGTGCTTCTCCAAAGTGTCCGATATTTCACTTTTTTTTTTTTTTTTTTTTTTTAAGGATGCTTTCCTTAGGGAAAAAAAAAAGTTATCATTGTCCTTTTGGCATCAGTGTCCTTTTGGCATCAGTGTCCTTTTGGCACTTATAGGTTACAAACATAACCCCAGTTATCATTGGCCTTTTGGCATTAGTGTCCTTTTGGCATCAGTGTCCTTTTGGCATCAATGTCCTTTTGGCATCAGTGTCCTTTTAGCATCAGTGTCCTTTTGGCACTTATCATTGTCCTTTTGGCATTAGTGTCCTTTTAGCATCAGTGTCCTTTTGGCACTTATCATTGTCCTTTTGGCATTAGTGTCCTTTTGGCATCAGTGTCCTTTTGGCATCAATGTCCTTTTGGCATCAGTGTCCTTTTAGCATCAGTGTCCTTTTGGCACTTATCATTGTCCTTTTGGCATTAGTGTCCTTTTAGCATCAGTGTCCTTTTGGCACTTATCATTGTCCTTTTGGCATTAGTGTCCTTTTGGCATCAGTGTCCTTTTGGCACTTATCATTGTCCTTTTGGCATTAGTGTCCTTTTGGCATCAGTATCCTTTTGGCACTTATCATTGTCCTTTTGGCATTAGTGTCCTTTTAGCATCAGTGTCCTTTTGGCACTTATCATTGTCCTTTTGGCATTAGTGTCCTTTTAGCATCAGTGTCCTTTTGGCACTTATCATTGTCCTTTTGGCATTAGTGTCCTTTTAGCATCAGTGTCCTTTTGGCACTTATCATTGTCCTTTTGGCATTAGTGTCCTTTTAGCATCAGTGTCCTTTTGGCACTTATCATTGTCCTTTTGGCATTAGTGTCCTTTTAGCATCAGTGTCCTTTTGGCACTTATCATTGTCCTTTTGGCATTAGTGTCCTTTTAGCATCAGTGTCCTTTTGGCACTTATCATTGTCCTTTTGGCATTAGTGTCCTTTTGGCATCAGTGTCCTTTTGGCATCAATGTCCTTTTGGCATCAGTGTCCTTTTAGCATCAGTGTCCTTTTGGCACTTATCATTGTCCTTTTGGCATTAGTGTCCTTTTGGCATCAGTGTCCTTTTGGCACTTATCATTGTCCTTTTGGCATTAGTGTCCTTTTGGCATCAGTGTCCTTTTGGCATCAATGTCCTTTTGGCATCAGTGTCCTTTTAGCATCAGTGTCCTTTTGGCACTTATCATTGTCCTTTTGGCATTAGTGTCCTTTTAGCATCAGTGTCCTTTTGGCACTTATCATTGTCCTTTTGGCATTAGTGTCCTTTTAGCATCAGTGTCCTTTTGGCACTTATCATTGTCCTTTTGGCATTAGTGTCCTTTTAGCATCAGTGTCCTTTTGGCACTTATCATTGTCCTTTTGGCATTAGTGTCCTTTTGGCATCAGTGTCCTTTTGGCATCAATGTCCTTTTTGCATCAGTGTCCTTTTGGCACTTATCATTGTCCTTTTGGCATTAGTGTCCTTTTGGCATCAGTGTCCTTTTGGCACTTATAGGTTACAAACATAACCCCAGTTATCATTGGCCTTTTGGCATTAGTGTCCTTTTGGCATCAGTGTCCTTTTGGCATCAATGTCCTTTTTGCATCAGTGTCCTTTTGGCACTTATCATTGTCCTTTTGGCATTAGTGTCCTTTTAGCATCAGTGTCCTTTTGGCACTTATCATTGTCCTTTTGGCATTAGTGTCCTTTTGGCATCAGTGTCCTTTTGGCATCAATGTCCTTTTTGCATCAGTGTCCTTTTGGCACTTATCATTGTCCTTTTGGCATTAGTGTCCTTTTGGCATCAGTGTCCTTTTGGCACTTATAGGTTACAAACATAACCCCAGTTATCATTGGCCTTTTGGCATTAGTGTCCTTTTGGCATCAGTGTCCTTTTGGCATCAATGTCCTTTTGGCATCAGTGTCCTTTTGGCATCAGTGTCCTTTTGGCATCATTGTCCTTTTGGCACCAGTGTCCTTTTGGCACTGGCCTTTTGGCACTACAAAACTCGCTGCTGCCCCCCAAAGGGATGTGACTGCAGGTACCTTTTGCCAAATGGACACAACTTACTAGCCAAAAAGACTGTCTTTTTGGCCAAAAATGTCAAAAAAAAGACAGTCTTTTTGGCACTTGCCTAATACCCAAAAGGACAAAAAGTCAGAATTATCTCCAACGCGGCGGTCTGCGTTGACTTTTTGTCTTTTTGGCATTGGGCTTATTAGCCAAAAGGACACAAAATTCCTGCCAAACGGACACCTTTCCCTTACGTGTTGTTTTAGCTACTTTACAGAAGCCGACGATTTGGCGTGGCCTATTTGCCTGATCTTCTCTGTATCGCTCCAATTTCCGCTCATTCCTATGGTGGGTCCCAATCTTCTCTGTATCGTTCCAATTTGTGTCCTATTTGTCCTATTTGCCTGATCTTCTCTGTATCGCTCCAATTTCCGCTCATTCCTATGGTGGGTCCCAATCTTCTCTGTATCGTTCCAATTTGTGTCCTATTTGTCCTATTTGCCTGATCTTCTCTGTATCGCTCCAATTTCCGCTCGCGCAAGGATGACACGCAAATTCGTGAAGCGTTCCTCATTTTTAACTATTTTGAGGAAATAGAGAAAAAAAAAATATTTTAGATTTTTTAAAATTATTTTTCGACATTTTTTAATGCTTCAAAGTCCCCCCAAGTGGCCCCCGAGGTGATAGGCCACGCCCACAGCTCCAAACCACGCCCCATGGTGATAGGCCACGCCCCCAGCTTCAAACCACACCCCCCTCGCCGATAGAGGACAAGCACACGGCTTTAAACCACAATCCAAGGTGATAGGCCACGCCCCCAGGCCGATAAGCCACGCCCACAGCTCCACAACACGCCCCCATGGTGATAGGCCACGTCCCCAGCTTCAAACCACACCCCGCTCGCCGAGAGAGGACAAGCACACGGCTTTAAACCACAATCCAAGGTGATAGGCCACGCCCCCAGGCCGATAAGCCACGCCCACAGCTCCAAAACACGCCCCATGGTGATAGGCCACGCCCCCAGCTTCAAACCACACCCCCCTCGCCGAGAGAGGACAAGCACACGGCTTAAAACCACAATCCAAGGTGATAGGCCACGCCCCCAGGCTGATAAGCCACGCCCACGGCTCCAAAACACGCCCCCATGGTGATAGGCCACGCCCCCAGCTTCAAACCACACCCCCCTCGCCGAGAGAGGACAAGCACACGGCTTAAAACCCCAATCCAAGGTGATAGGCCACGCCCCCAGGCCGATAAGCCACGCCCACGGCTCCAAAACACGCCCCCATGGTGATAGGCCACGCCCCCAGCTTCAAACCACACCCCCCTCGCCGAGAGAGGACAAGCACACGGCTTAAAACCCCAGTCCAAGGTGATAGGCCACGCCCCCAGGCCGATAAGCCACGCCCACAGCTGCAAAACACGCCCCCATGGCGATAGGCCACGCCCCCAGCTTCAAACCACACCCCCCTCGCCGATAGAGGACAAGCACACGGCTTTAAACCACAATCCAAGGTGATAGGCCACGCCCCCAAGCCGACAGGCCACGCCCACAGCTCCAAACCACCCCCCCCCCCGGGTGATAGGACACGCCCACAGCTCCAAACCACTCCCTCCTCACCGATAGGCCACGCCCCCGGCTTCAAACCACACCCCCCGAAGCGATAGGCCACGCCCACAGAGCGGGTAGGGGAGGGCCCGGGGGGCGGGGTTAAGTGTTCGACCGATCAAACCGATCAATCGATCGATCGATCGATCAGTGCAGCCTTAATGGCTTGGATTGTGGAAAAATCTCTCCAAATGACTATGTCCAGAAGTCAAAATCTGTGAAAATGACTATGTCCAGAAGTCAAAACGGCGAAAGATGGGGTTTTGCCCGGCTCTCCACGCGGCCCCGGGGAGCCTCCGGCCCCCACCGGGGTGCCCAGCCAGAGCCCAGCTAAGTCCTCTACCTGGCTCTCCATCCGAACCCGGGGACCCACTCTTAAGCACCCCCCCCGGAGTCTGGACCCACAGCCGCGGGCGCTAGTTGCCCGGGGACAGGGGAGTATAAGCCAATTTCGGCCCGGGGACAGGGGGGTACAAATCCATTTATATCCCTGAATTCTTCTAAGTCGAAACTGCAGAAGATGCAGTTTTGCGGGGCCCCCCACGCCAAACCGAGGCCCCTTAAGAGGACAGCACTCTGCCAGGTGTAACCAAAGTCATGCCTGGTTCCGTGTTCCGCAGCCCACCTGAGCTTTCTACGCTGTAGCGCCCCCTGGTGCTTCTCCAAAGTGTCCGATATTTCACTTTTTTTTTTTTTTTTAAGGATGCTTTCCTTAGGGAAAAAAAAAAGTTATCATTGTCCTTTTGGCATCAGTGTCCTTTTGGCATCAGTGTCCTTTTGGCACTTATAGGTTACAAACATAACCCCAGTTATCATTGGCCTTTTGGCATTAGTGTCCTTTTGGCATCAGTGTCCTTTTGGCATCAATGTCCTTTTGGCATCAGTGTCCTTTTAGCATCAGTGTCCTTTTGGCACTTATCATTGTCCTTTTGGCATTAGTGTCCTTTTAGCATCAGTGTCCTTTTGGCACTTATCATTGTCCTTTTGGCATTAGTGTCCTTTTGGCATCAGTGTCCTTTTGGCATCAATGTCCTTTTGGCATCAGTGTCCTTTTAGCATCAGTGTCCTTTTGGCACTTATCATTGTCCTTTTGGCATTAGTGTCCTTTTAGCATCAGTGTCCTTTTGGCACTTATCATTGTCCTTTTGGCATTAGTGTCCTTTTGGCATCAGTGTCCTTTTGGCACTTATCATTGTCCTTTTGGCATTAGTGTCCTTTTGGCATCAGTATCCTTTTGGCACTTATCATTGTCCTTTTGGCATTAGTGTCCTTTTAGCATCAGTGTCCTTTTGGCACTTATCATTGTCCTTTTGGCATTAGTGTCCTTTTAGCATCAGTGTCCTTTTGGCACTTATCATTGTCCTTTTGGCATTAGTGTCCTTTTAGCATCAGTGTCCTTTTGGCACTTATCATTGTCCTTTTGGCATTAGTGTCCTTTTAGCATCAGTGTCCTTTTGGCACTTATCATTGTCCTTTTGGCATTAGTGTCCTTTTAGCATCAGTGTCCTTTTGGCACTTATCATTGTCCTTTTGGCATTAGTGTCCTTTTAGCATCAGTGTCCTTTTGGCACTTATCATTGTCCTTTTGGCATTAGTGTCCTTTTGGCATCAGTGTCCTTTTGGCATCAATGTCCTTTTGGCATCAGTGTCCTTTTAGCATCAGTGTCCTTTTGGCACTTATCATTGTCCTTTTGGCATTAGTGTCCTTTTGGCATCAGTGTCCTTTTGGCACTTATCATTGTCCTTTTGGCATTAGTGTCCTTTTGGCATCAGTGTCCTTTTGGCATCAATGTCCTTTTGGCATCAGTGTCCTTTTAGCATCAGTGTCCTTTTGGCACTTATCATTGTCCTTTTGGCATTAGTGTCCTTTTAGCATCAGTGTCCTTTTGGCACTTATCATTGTCCTTTTGGCATTAGTGTCCTTTTAGCATCAGTGTCCTTTTGGCACTTATCATTGTCCTTTTGGCATTAGTGTCCTTTTAGCATCAGTGTCCTTTTGGCACTTATCATTGTCCTTTTGGCATTAGTGTCCTTTTGGCATCAGTGTCCTTTTGGCATCAATGTCCTTTTTGCATCAGTGTCCTTTTGGCACTTATCATTGTCCTTTTGGCATTAGTGTCCTTTTGGCATCAGTGTCCTTTTGGCACTTATAGGTTACAAACATAACCCCAGTTATCATTGGCCTTTTGGCATTAGTGTCCTTTTGGCATCAGTGTCCTTTTGGCATCAATGTCCTTTTTGCATCAGTGTCCTTTTGGCACTTATCATTGTCCTTTTGGCATTAGTGTCCTTTTAGCATCAGTGTCCTTTTGGCACTTATCATTGTCCTTTTGGCATTAGTGTCCTTTTGGCATCAGTGTCCTTTTGGCATCAATGTCCTTTTTGCATCAGTGTCCTTTTGGCACTTATCATTGTCCTTTTGGCATTAGTGTCCTTTTGGCATCAGTGTCCTTTTGGCACTTATAGGTTACAAACATAACCCCAGTTATCATTGGCCTTTTGGCATTAGTGTCCTTTTGGCATCAGTGTCCTTTTGGCATCAATGTCCTTTTGGCATCAGTGTCCTTTTGGCATCAGTGTCCTTTTGGCATCAT
The DNA here is from genome assembly GCF_963280865.1 of Gymnoscopelus braueri. Lineage (NCBI taxonomy): Eukaryota > Metazoa > Chordata > Actinopteri > Myctophiformes > Myctophidae > Gymnoscopelus > Gymnoscopelus braueri. Next base: position 40,530,869 of record NC_137626.1, on the reverse strand, counting down.
TGTCCTTTTGGCACCAGTGTCCTTTTGGCACTGGCCTTTTGGCACTACAAAACTCGCTGCTGCCCCCCAAAGGGATGTGACTGCAGGTACCTTTTGCCAAATGGACACAACTTACTAGCCAAAAAGACTGTCTTTTTGGCCAAAAATGTCAAAAAAAAGACAGTCTTTTTGGCACTTGCCTAATACCCAAAAGGACAAAAAGTCAGAATTATCTCCAACGCGGCGGTCTGCGTTGACTTTTTGTCTTTTTGGCATTGGGCTTATTAGCCAAAAGGACACAAAATTCCTGCCAAACGGACACCTTTCCCTTACGTGTTGTTTTAGCTACTTTACAGAAGCCGACGATTTGGCGTGGCCTATTTGCCTGATCTTCTCTGTATCGCTCCAATTTCCGCTCATTCCTATGGTGGGTCCCAATCTTCTCTGTATCGTTCCAATTTGTGTCCTATTTGTCCTATTTGCCTGATCTTCTCTGTATCGCTCCAATTTCCGCTCATTCCTATGGTGGGTCCCAATCTTCTCTGTATCGTTCCAATTTGTGTCCTATTTGTCCTATTTGCCTGATCTTCTCTGTATCGCTCCAATTTCCGCTCGCGCAAGGATGACACGCAAATTCGTGAAGCGTTCCTCATTTTTAACTATTTTGAGGAAATAGAGAAAAAAAAAATATTTTAGATTTTTTAAAATTATTTTTCGACATTTTTTAATGCTTCAAAGTCCCCCCAAGTGGCCCCCGAGGTGATAGGCCACGCCCACAGCTCCAAACCACGCCCCATGGTGATAGGCCACGCCCCCAGCTTCAAACCACACCCCCCTCGCCGATAGAGGACAAGCACACGGCTTTAAACCACAATCCAAGGTGATAGGCCACGCCCCCAGGCCGATAAGCCACGCCCACAGCTCCACAACACGCCCCCATGGTGATAGGCCACGTCCCCAGCTTCAAACCACACCCCGCTCGCCGAGAGAGGACAAGCACACGGCTTTAAACCACAATCCAAGGTGATAGGCCACGCCCCCAGGCCGATAAGCCACGCCCACAGCTCCAAAACACGCCCCATGGTGATAGGCCACGCCCCCAGCTTCAAACCACACCCCCCTCGCCGAGAGAGGACAAGCACACGGCTTAAAACCACAATCCAAGGTGATAGGCCACGCCCCCAGGCTGATAAGCCACGCCCACGGCTCCAAAACACGCCCCCATGGTGATAGGCCACGCCCCCAGCTTCAAACCACACCCCCCTCGCCGAGAGAGGACAAGCACACGGCTTAAAACCCCAATCCAAGGTGATAGGCCACGCCCCCAGGCCGATAAGCCACGCCCACGGCTCCAAAACACGCCCCCATGGTGATAGGCCACGCCCCCAGCTTCAAACCACACCCCCCTCGCCGAGAGAGGACAAGCACACGGCTTAAAACCCCAGTCCAAGGTGATAGGCCACGCCCCCAGGCCGATAAGCCACGCCCACAGCTGCAAAACACGCCCCCATGGCGATAGGCCACGCCCCCAGCTTCAAACCACACCCCCCTCGCCGATAGAGGACAAGCACACGGCTTTAAACCACAATCCAAGGTGATAGGCCACGCCCCCAAGCCGACAGGCCACGCCCACAGCTCCAAACCACCCCCCCCCCCGGGTGATAGGACACGCCCACAGCTCCAAACCACTCCCTCCTCACCGATAGGCCACGCCCCCGGCTTCAAACCACACCCCCCGAAGCGATAGGCCACGCCCACAGAGCGGGTAGGGGAGGGCCCGGGGGGCGGGGTTAAGTGTTCGACCGATCAAACCGATCAATCGATCGATCGATCGATCAGTGCAGCCTCTATGGCTTGGATTGTGGAAAAATCTCTCCAAATGACTATGTCCAGAAGTCAAAATCTGTGAAAATGACTATGTCCAGAAGTCAAAACGGCGAAAGATGGGGTTTTGCCCGGCTCTCCACGCGGCCCCGGGGAGCCTCCGGCCCCCACCGGGGTGCCCAGCCAGAGCCCAGCTAAGTCCTCTACCTGGCTCTCCATCCGAACCCGGGGACCCACTCTTAAGCACCCCCCCCGGAGTCTGGACCCACAGCCGCGGGCGCTAGTTGCCCGGGGACAGGGGAGTATAAGCCAATTTCGGCCCGGGGACAGGGGGGTACAAATCCATTTATATCCCTGAATTCTTCTAAGTCGAAACTGCAGAAGATGCAGTTTTGCGGGGCCCCCCACGCCAAACCGAGGCCCCTTAAGAGGACAGCACTCTGCCAGGTGTAACCAAAGTCATGCCTGGTTCCGTGTTCCGCAGCCCACCTGAGCTTTCTACGCTGTAGCGCCCCCTGGTGCTTCTCCAAAGTGTCCGATATTTCACTTTTTTTTTTTTTTTTTTTTTTTAAGGATGCTTTCCTTAGGGAAAAAAAAAAGTTATCATTGTCCTTTTGGCATCAGTGTCCTTTTGGCATCAGTGTCCTTTTGGCACTTATAGGTTACAAACATAACCCCAGTTATCATTGGCCTTTTGGCATTAGTGTCCTTTTGGCATCAGTGTCCTTTTGGCATCAATGTCCTTTTGGCATCAGTGTCCTTTTAGCATCAGTGTCCTTTTGGCACTTATCATTGTCCTTTTGGCATTAGTGTCCTTTTAGCATCAGTGTCCTTTTGGCACTTATCATTGTCCTTTTGGCATTAGTGTCCTTTTGGCATCAGTGTCCTTTTGGCATCAATGTCCTTTTGGCATCAGTGTCCTTTTAGCATCAGTGTCCTTTTGGCACTTATCATTGTCCTTTTGGCATTAGTGTCCTTTTAGCATCAGTGTCCTTTTGGCACTTATCATTGTCCTTTTGGCATTAGTGTCCTTTTGGCATCAGTGTCCTTTTGGCACTTATCATTGTCCTTTTGGCATTAGTGTCCTTTTGGCATCAGTATCCTTTTGGCACTTATCATTGTCCTTTTGGCATTAGTGTCCTTTTAGCATCAGTGTCCTTTTGGCACTTATCATTGTCCTTTTGGCATTAGTGTCCTTTTAGCATCAGTGTCCTTTTGGCACTTATCATTGTCCTTTTGGCATTAGTGTCCTTTTAGCATCAGTGTCCTTTTGGCACTTATCATTGTCCTTTTGGCATTAGTGTCCTTTTAGCATCAGTGTCCTTTTGGCACTTATCATTGTCCTTTTGGCATTAGTGTCCTTTTAGCATCAGTGTCCTTTTGGCACTTATCATTGTCCTTTTGGCATTAGTGTCCTTTTAGCATCAGTGTCCTTTTGGCACTTATCATTGTCCTTTTGGCATTAGTGTCCTTTTGGCATCAGTGTCCTTTTGGCATCAATGTCCTTTTGGCATCAGTGTCCTTTTAGCATCAGTGTCCTTTTGGCACTTATCATTGTCCTTTTGGCATTAGTGTCCTTTTGGCATCAGTGTCCTTTTGGCACTTATCATTGTCCTTTTGGCATTAGTGTCCTTTTGGCATCAGTGTCCTTTTGGCATCAATGTCCTTTTGGCATCAGTGTCCTTTTAGCATCAGTGTCCTTTTGGCACTTATCATTGTCCTTTTGGCATTAGTGTCCTTTTAGCATCAGTGTCCTTTTGGCACTTATCATTGTCCTTTTGGCATTAGTGTCCTTTTAGCATCAGTGTCCTTTTGGCACTTATCATTGTCCTTTTGGCATTAGTGTCCTTTTAGCATCAGTGTCCTTTTGGCACTTATCATTGTCCTTTTGGCATTAGTGTCCTTTTGGCATCAGTGTCCTTTTGGCATCAATGTCCTTTTTGCATCAGTGTCCTTTTGGCACTTATCATTGTCCTTTTGGCATTAGTGTCCTTTTGGCATCAGTGTCCTTTTGGCACTTATAGGTTACAAACATAACCCCAGTTATCATTGGCCTTTTGGCATTAGTGTCCTTTTGGCATCAGTGTCCTTTTGGCATCAATGTCCTTTTGGCATCAGTGTCCTTTTGGCATCAGTGTCCTTTTGGCATCAGTGTCCTTTTGGCATCATTGTCCTTTTGGCACCAGTGTCCTTTTGGCACTGGCCTTTTGGCACTACAAAACTCGCTGCTGCCCCCCAAAGGGATGTGACTGCAGGTACCTTTTGCCAAATGGACACAACTTACTAGCCAAAAAGACTGTCTTTTTGGCAAAAAAATGCCAAAAAGACAGTCTTTTTGGCACTTGCCTAATACCCAAAAGGACAAAAAGTCAGAATTATCTCCAACGCGGCGGTCTGCGTTGACTTTTTGTCTTTTTGGCATTGGGCTTATTAGCCAAAAGGACACAAAATTCCTGCCAAACGGACACCTTTCCCTTACGTGTTGTTTTAGCTACTTTACAGAAGCCGACATAGCATGATTTGGCGTGGCCTATTTGCCTGATCTTCTCTGTATCGCTCCAATTTCCGCTCATTCCTATGGTGGGTCCCAATCTTCTCTGTATCGTTCCAATTTGTGTCCTATTTGTCCTATTTGCCTGATCTTCTCTGTATCGCTCCAATTTCCGCTCATTCCTATGGTGGGTCCCAATCTTCTCTGTATCGTTCCAATTTGTGTCCTATTTGTCCTATTTGCCTGATCTTCTCTGTATCGCTCCAATTTCCGCTCGCGCAAGGATGACACGCAAATTCGTGAAGCGTTCCTCATTTTTAACTATTTTGAGGAAATAGAGAAAAAAAAAATATTTTAGATTTTTTAAAATTATTTTTCGACATTTTTTAATGCTTCAAAGTCCCCCCAAGTGGCCCTCGAGGTGATAGGCCACGCCCACAGCTCCAAACCACGCCCCATGGTGATAGGCCACGCCCCCAGCTTCAAACCACACCCCCCTCGCCGATAGAGGACAAGCACACGGCTTTAAACCACAATCCAAGGTGATAGGCCACGCCCCCAGGCCGATAAGCCACGCCCACAGCTCCACAACACGCCCCCATGGTGATAGGCCACGCCCCCAGCTTCAAACCACACCCCGCTCGCCGAGAGAGGACAAGCACACGGCTTTAAACCACAATCCAAGGTGATAGGCCACGCCCCCAGGCCGATAAGCCACGCCCACAGCTCCAAAACACGCCCCATGGTGATAGGCCACGCCCCCAGCTTCAAACCACACCCCCCTCGCCGAGAGAGGACAAGCACACGGCTTAAAACCACAATCCAAGGTGATAGGCCACGCCCCCAGGCTGATAAGCCACGCCCACGGCTCCAAAACACGCCCCCATGGTGATAGGCCACGCCCCCAGCTTCAAACCACACCCCCCTCGCCGAGAGAGGACAAGCACACGGCTTAAAACCCCAATCCAAGGTGATAGGCCACGCCCCCAGGCCGATAAGCCACGCCCACGGCTCCAAAACACGCCCCCATGGTGATAGGCCACGCCCCCAGCTTCAAACCACACCCCCCTCGCCGAGAGAGGACAAGCACACGGCTTAAAACCCCAGTCCAAGGTGATAGGCCACGCCCCCAGGCCGATAAGCCACGCCCACAGCTGCAAAACACGCCCCCATGGCGATAGGCCACGCCCCCAGCTTCAAACCACACCCCCCTCGCCGATAGAGGACAAGCACACGGCTTTAAACCACAATCCAAGGTGATAGGCCACGCCCCCAAGCCGACAGGCCACGCCCACAGCTCCAAACCACCCCCCCCCCCGGGTGATAGGACACGCCCACAGCTCCAAACCACTCCCTCCTCACCGATAGGCCACGCCCCCGGCTTCAAACCACACCCCCCGAAGCGATAGGCCACGCCCACAGAGCGGGTAGGGGAGGGCCCGGGGGGCGGGGTTAAGTGTTCGACCGATCAAACCGATCAATCGATCGATCGATCGATCAGTGCAGCCTCTATGGCTTGGATTGTGGAAAAATCTCTCCAAATGACTATGTCCAGAAGTCAAAATCTGTGAAAATGACTATGTCCAGAAGTCAAAACGGCGAAAGATGGGGTTTTGCCCGGCTCTCCACGCGGCCCCGGGGAGCCTCCGGCCCCCACCGGGGTGCCCAGCCAGAGCCCAGCTAAGTCCTCTACCTGGCTCTCCATCCGAACCCGGGGACCCACTCTTAAGCACCCCCCCCGGAGTCTGGACCCACAGCCGCGGGCGCTAGTTGCCCGGGGACAGGGGAGTATAAGCCAATTTCGGCCCGGGGACAGGGGGGTACAAATCCATTTATATCCCTGAATTCTTCTAAGTCGAAACTGCAGAAGATGCAGTTTTGCGTTTGGCCTTTTGGCATTAGTGTCCTTTTGGCATCAGTGTCCTTTTGGCATCAATGTCCTTTTGGCATCAGTGTCCTTTTGGCATCAGTGTCCTTTTGGCATCAGTGTCCTTTTGGCATCATTGTCCTTTTGGCACCAGTGTCCTTTTGGCACTGGCCTTTTGGCACTACAAAACTCGCTGCTGCCCCCCAAAGGGATGTGACTGCAGGTACCTTTTGCCAAATGGACACAACTTACTAGCCAAAAAGACTGTCTTTTTGGCAAAAAAATGCCAAAAAGACAGTCTTTTTGGCACTTGCCTAATACCCAAAAGGACAAAAAGTCAGAATTATCTCCAACGCGGCGGTCTGCGTTGACTTTTTGTCTTTTTGGCATTGGGCTTATTAGCCAAAAGGACACAAAATTCCTGCCAAACGGACACCTTTCCCTTACGTGTTGTTTTAGCTACTTTACAGAAGCCGACATAGCATGATTTGGCGTGGCCTATTTGCCTGATCTTCTCTGTATCGCTCCAATTTCCGCTCATTCCTATGGTGGGTCCCAATCTTCTCTGTATCGTTCCAATTTGTGTCCTATTTGTCCTATTTGCCTGATCTTCTCTGTATCGCTCCAATTTCCGCTCATTCCTATGGTGGGTCCCAATCTTCTCTGTATCGTTCCAATTTGTGTCCTATTTGTCCTATTTGCCTGATCTTCTCTGTATCGCTCCAATTTCCGCTCGCGCAAGGATGACACGCAAATTCGTGAAGCGTTCCTCATTTTTAACTATTTTGAGGAAATAGAGAAAAAAAAAATATTTTAGATTTTTTAAAATTATTTTTCGACATTTTTTAATGCTTCAAAGTCCCCCCAAGTGGCCCTCGAGGTGATAGGCCACGCCCACAGCTCCAAACCACGCCCCATGGTGATAGGCCACGCCCCCAGCTTCAAACCACACCCCCCTCGCCGATAGAGGACAAGCACACGGCTTTAAACCACAATCCAAGGTGATAGGCCACGCCCCCAGGCCGATAAGCCACGCCCACAGCTCCACAACACGCCCCCATGGTGATAGGCCACGCCCCCAGCTTCAAACCACACCCCGCTCGCCGAGAGAGGACAAGCACACGGCTTTAAACCACAATCCAAGGTGATAGGCCACGCCCCCAGGCCGATAAGCCACGCCCACAGCTCCAAAACACGCCCCATGGTGATAGGCCACGCCCCCAGCTTCAAACCACACCCCCCTCGCCGAGAGAGGACAAGCACACGGCTTAAAACCACAATCCAAGGTGATAGGCCACGCCCCCAGGCTGATAAGCCACGCCCACGGCTCCAAAACACGCCCCCATGGTGATAGGCCACGCCCCCAGCTTCAAACCACACCCCCCTCGCCGAGAGAGGACAAGCACACGGCTTAAAACCCCAATCCAAGGTGATAGGCCACGCCCCCAGGCCGATAAGCCACGCCCACGGCTCCAAAACACGCCCCCATGGTGATAGGCCACGCCCCCAGCTTCAAACCACACCCCCCTCGCCGAGAGAGGACAAGCACACGGCTTAAAACCCCAGTCCAAGGTGATAGGCCACGCCCCCAGGCCGATAAGCCACGCCCACAGCTGCAAAACACGCCCCCATGGCGATAGGCCACGCCCCCAGCTTCAAACCACACCCCCCTCGCCGATAGAGGACAAGCACACGGCTTTAAACCACAATCCAAGGTGATAGGCCACGCCCCCAAGCCGACAGGCCACGCCCACAGCTCCAAACCACCCCCCCCCCCGGGTGATAGGACACGCCCACAGCTCCAAACCACTCCCTCCTCACCGATAGGCCACGCCCCCGGCTTCAAACCACACCCCCCGAAGCGATAGGCCACGCCCACAGAGCGGGTAGGGGAGGGCCCGGGGGGCGGGGTTAAGTGTTCGACCGATCAAACCGATCAATCGATCGATCGATCGATCAGTGCAGCCTCTATGGCTTGGATTGTGGAAAAATCTCTCCAAATGACTATGTCCAGAAGTCAAAATCTGTGAAAATGACTATGTCCAGAAGTCAAAACGGCGAAAGATGGGGTTTTGCCCGGCTCTCCACGCGGCCCCGGGGAGCCTCCGGCCCCCACCGGGGTGCCCAGCCAGAGCCCAGCTAAGTCCTCTACCTGGCTCTCCATCCGAACCCGGGGACCCACTCTTAAGCACCCCCCCCGGAGTCTGGACCCACAGCCGCGGGCGCTAGTTGCCCGGGGACAGGGGAGTATAAGCCAATTTCGGCCCGGGGACAGGGGGGTACAAATCCATTTATATCCCTGAATTCTTCTAAGTCGAAACTGCAGAAGATGCAGTTTTGCGGGGCCCCCCACGCCAAACCGAGGCCCCTTAAGAGGACAGCACTCTGCCAGGTGTAACCAAAGTCATGCCTGGTTCCGTGTTCCGCAGCCCACCTGAGCTTTCTACGCTGTAGCGCCCCCTGGTGCTTCTCCAAAGTGTCCGATATTTCACTTTTTTTTTTTTTTTTTTTTTTTAAGGATGCTTTCCTTAGGGAAAAAAAAAAGTTATCATTGTCCTTTTGGCATCAGTGTCCTTTTGGCATCAGTGTCCTTTTGGCACTTATAGGTTACAAACATAACCCCAGTTATCATTGGCCTTTTGGCATTAGTGTCCTTTTGGCATCAGTGTCCTTTTGGCATCAATGTCCTTTTGGCATCAGTGTCCTTTTAGCATCAGTGTCCTTTTGGCACTTATCATTGTCCTTTTGGCATTAGTGTCCTTTTAGCATCAGTGTCCTTTTGGCACTTATCATTGTCCTTTTGGCATTAGTGTCCTTTTGGCATCAGTGTCCTTTTGGCATCAATGTCCTTTTGGCATCAGTGTCCTTTTAGCATCAGTGTCCTTTTGGCACTTATCATTGTCCTTTTGGCATTAGTGTCCTTTTAGCATCAGTGTCCTTTTGGCACTTATCATTGTCCTTTTGGCATTAGTGTCCTTTTGGCATCAGTGTCCTTTTGGCACTTATCATTGTCCTTTTGGCATTAGTGTCCTTTTGGCATCAGTATCCTTTTGGCACTTATCATTGTCCTTTTGGCATTAGTGTCCTTTTAGCATCAGTGTCCTTTTGGCACTTATCATTGTCCTTTTGGCATTAGTGTCCTTTTAGCATCAGTGTCCTTTTGGCACTTATCATTGTCCTTTTGGCATTAGTGTCCTTTTAGCATCAGTGTCCTTTTGGCACTTATCATTGTCCTTTTGGCATTAGTGTCCTTTTAGCATCAGTGTCCTTTTGGCACTTATCATTGTCCTTTTGGCATTAGTGTCCTTTTAGCATCAGTGTCCTTTTGGCACTTATCATTGTCCTTTTGGCATTAGTGTCCTTTTAGCATCAGTGTCCTTTTGGCACTTATCATTGTCCTTTTGGCATTAGTGTCCTTTTGGCATCAGTGTCCTTTTGGCATCAATGTCCTTTTGGCATCAGTGTCCTTTTAGCATCAGTGTCCTTTTGGCACTTATCATTGTCCTTTTGGCATTAGTGTCCTTTTGGCATCAGTGTCCTTTTGGCACTTATCATTGTCCTTTTGGCATTAGTGTCCTTTTGGCATCAGTGTCCTTTTGGCATCAATGTCCTTTTGGCATCAGTGTCCTTTTAGCATCAGTGTCCTTTTGGCACTTATCATTGTCCTTTTGGCATTAGTGTCCTTTTAGCATCAGTGTCCTTTTGGCACTTATCATTGTCCTTTTGGCATTAGTGTCCTTTTAGCATCAGTGTCCTTTTGGCACTTATCATTGTCCTTTTGGCATTAGTGTCCTTTTAGCATCAGTGTCCTTTTGGCACTTATCATTGTCCTTTTGGCATTAGTGTCCTTTTGGCATCAGTGTCCTTTTGGCATCAATGTCCTTTTTGCATCAGTGTCCTTTTGGCACTTATCATTGTCCTTTTGGCATTAGTGTCCTTTTGGCATCAGTGTCCTTTTGGCACTTATAGGTTACAAACATAACCCCAGTTATCATTGGCCTTTTGGCATTAGTGTCCTTTTGGCATCAGTGTCCTTTTGGCATCAATGTCCTTTTGGCATCAGTGTCCTTTTGGCATCAGTGTCCTTTTGGCATCAGTGTCCTTTTGGCATCATTGTCCTTTTGGCACCAGTGTCCTTTTGGCACTGGCCTTTTGGCACTACAAAACTCGCTGCTGCCCCCCAAAGGGATGTGACTGCAGGTACCTTTTGCCAAATGGACACAACTTACTAGCCAAAAAGACTGTCTTTTTGGCAAAAAAATGCCAAAAAGACAGTCTTTTTGGCACTTGCCTAATACCCAAAAGGACAAAAAGTCAGAATTATCTCCAACGCGGCGGTCTGCGTTGACTTTTTGTCTTTTTGGCATTGGGCTTATTAGCCAAAAGGACACAAAATTCCTGCCAAACGGACACCTTTCCCTTACGTGTTGTTTTAGCTACTTTACAGAAGCCGACATAGCATGATTTGGCGTGGCCTATTTGCCTGATCTTCTCTGTATCGCTCCAATTTCCGCTCATTCCTATGGTGGGTCCCAATCTTCTCTGTATCGTTCCAATTTGTGTCCTATTTGTCCTATTTGCCTGATCTTCTCTGTATCGCTCCAATTTCCGCTCATTCCTATGGTGGGTCCCAATCTTCTCTGTATCGTTCCAATTTGTGTCCTATTTGTCCTATTTGCCTGATCTTCTCTGTATCGCTCCAATTTCCGCTCGCGCAAGGATGACACGCAAATTCGTGAAGCGTTCCTCATTTTTAACTATTTTGAGGAAATAGAGAAAAAAAAAATATTTTAGATTTTTTAAAATTATTTTTCGACATTTTTTAATGCTTCAAAGTCCCCCCAAGTGGCCCTCGAGGTGATAGGCCACGCCCACAGCTCCAAACCACGCCCCATGGTGATAGGCCACGCCCCCAGCTTCAAACCACACCCCCCTCGCCGATAGAGGACAAGCACACGGCTTTAAACCACAATCCAAGGTGATAGGCCACGCCCCCAGGCCGATAAGCCACGCCCACAGCTCCACAACACGCCCCCATGGTGATAGGCCACGCCCCCAGCTTCAAACCACACCCCGCTCGCCGAGAGAGGACAAGCACACGGCTTTAAACCACAATCCAAGGTGATAGGCCACGCCCCCAGGCCGATAAGCCACGCCCACAGCTCCAAAACACGCCCCATGGTGATAGGCCACGCCCCCAGCTTCAAACCACACCCCCCTCGCCGAGAGAGGACAAGCACACGGCTTAAAACCACAATCCAAGGTGATAGGCCACGCCCCCAGGCTGATAAGCCACGCCCACGGCTCCAAAACACGCCCCCATGGTGATAGGCCACGCCCCCAGCTTCAAACCACACCCCCCTCGCCGAGAGAGGACAAGCACACGGCTTAAAACCCCAATCCAAGGTGATAGGCCACGCCCCCAGGCCGATAAGCCACGCCCACGGCTCCAAAACACGCCCCCATGGTGATAGGCCACGCCCCCAGCTTCAAACCACACCCCCCTCGCCGAGAGAGGACAAGCACACGGCTTAAAACCCCAGTCCAAGGTGATAGGCCACGCCCCCAGGCCGATAAGCCACGCCCACAGCTGCAAAACACGCCCCCATGGCGATAGGCCACGCCCCCAGCTTCAAACCACACCCCCCTCGCCGATAGAGGACAAGCACACGGCTTTAAACCACAATCCAAGGTGATAGGCCACGCCCCCAAGCCGACAGGCCACGCCCACAGCTCCAAACCACCCCCCCCCCCGGGTGATAGGACACGCCCACAGCTCCAAACCACTCCCTCCTCACCGATAGGCCACGCCCCCGGCTTCAAACCACACCCCCCGAAGCGATAGGCCACGCCCACAGAGCGGGTAGGGGAGGGCCCGGGGGGCGGGGTTAAGTGTTCGACCGATCAAACCGATCAATCGATCGATCGATCGATCAGTGCAGCCTCTATGGCTTGGATTGTGGAAAAATCTCTCCAAATGACTATGTCCAGAAGTCAAAATCTGTGAAAATGACTATGTCCAGAAGTCAAAACGGCGAAAGATGGGGTTTTGCCCGGCTCTCCACGCGGCCCCGGGGAGCCTCCGGCCCCCACCGGGGTGCCCAGCCAGAGCCCAGCTAAGTCCTCTACCTGGCTCTCCATCCGAACCCGGGGACCCACTCTTAAGCACCCCCCCCGGAGTCTGGACCCACAGCCGCGGGCTCTAGTTGCCCGGGGACAGGGGAGTATAAGCCAATTTCGGCCCGGGGACAGGGGGGTACAAATCCATTTATATCCCTGAATTCTTCTAAGTCGAAACTGCAGAAGATGCAGTTTTGCGGGGCCCCCCACGCCAAACCGAGGCCCCTTAAGAGGACAGCACTCTGCCAGGTGTAACCAAAGTCATGCCTGGTTCCGTGTTCCGCAGCCCACCTGAGCTTTCTACGCTGTAGCGCCCCCTGGTGCTTCTCCAAAGTGTCCGATATTTCACTTTTTTTTTTTTTTTTTTTTTTTTAAGGATGCTTTCCTTAGGGAAAAAAAAAAAGTTATCATTGTCCTTTTGGCATCAGTGTCCTTTTGGCATCAGTGTCCTTTTGGCATCAGTGTCCTTTTGGCACTTATAGGTTACAAACATAACCCCAGTTATCATTGGCCTTTTGGCATTAGTGTCCTTTTGGCATCAGTGTCCTTTTGGCATCAATGTCCTTTTGGCATCAGTGTCCTTTTAGCATCAGTGTCCTTTTGGCACTTATCATTGTCCTTTTGGCATTAGTGTCCTTTTAGCATCAGTGTCCTTTTGGCACTTATCATTGTCCTTTTGGCATTAGTGTCCTTTTGGCATCAGTGTCCTTTTGGCATCAATGTCCTTTTGGCATCAGTGTCCTTTTAGCATCAGTGTCCTTTTGGCACTTATCATTGTCCTTTTGGCATTAGTGTCCTTTTAGCATCAGTGTCCTTTTGGCACTTATCATTGTCCTTTTGGCATTAGTGTCCTTTTGGCATCAGTGTCCTTTTGGCACTTATCATTGTCCTTTTGGCATTAGTGTCCTTTTGGCATCAGTATCCTTTTGGCACTTATCATTGTCCTTTTGGCATTAGTGTCCTTTTAGCATCAGTGTCCTTTTGGCACTTATCATTGTCCTTTTGGCATTAGTGTCCTTTTAGCATCAGTGTCCTTTTGGCACTTATCATTGTCCTTTTGGCATTAGTGTCCTTTTAGCATCAGTGTCCTTTTGGCACTTATCATTGTCCTTTTGGCATTAGTGTCCTTTTAGCATCAGTGTCCTTTTGGCACTTATCATTGTCCTTTTGGCATTAGTGTCCTTTTAGCATCAGTGTCCTTTTGGCACTTATCATTGTCCTTTTGGCATTAGTGTCCTTTTAGCATCAGTGTCCTTTTGGCACTTATCATTGTCCTTTTGGCATTAGTGTCCTTTTGGCATCAGTGTCCTTTTGGCATCAATGTCCTTTTGGCATCAGTGTCCTTTTAGCATCAGTGTCCTTTTGGCACTTATCATTGTCCTTTTGGCATTAGTGTCCTTTTAGCATCAGTGTCCTTTTGGCACTTATCATTGTCCTTTTGGCATTAGTGTCCTTTTGGCATCAGTGTCCTTTTGGCACTTATCATTGTCCTTTTGGCATTAGTGTCCTTTTGGCATCAGTATCCTTTTGGCACTTATCATTGTCCTTTTGGCATTAGTGTCCTTTTAGCATCAGTGTCCTTTTGGCACTTATCATTGTCCTTTTGGCATTAGTGTCCTTTTAGCATCAGTGTCCTTTTGGCACTTATCATTGTCCTTTTGGCATTAGTGTCCTTTTAGCATCAGTGTCCTTTTGGCACTTATCATTGTCCTTTTGGCATTAGTGTCCTTTTAGCATCAGTGTCCTTTTGGCACTTATCATTGTCCTTTTGGCATTAGTGTCCTTTTAGCATCAGTGTCCTTTTGGCACTTATCATTGTCCTTTTGGCATTAGTGTCCTTTTAGCATCAGTGTCCTTTTGGCACTTATCATTGTCCTTTTGGCATTAGTGTCCTTTTGGCATCAGTGTCCTTTTGGCATCAATGTCCTTTTGGCATCAGTGTCCTTTTAGCATCAGTGTCCTTTTGGCACTTATCATTGTCCTTTTGGCATTAGTGTCCTTTTGGCATCAGTGTCCTTTTGGCACTTATCATTGTCCTTTTGGCATTAGTGTCCTTTTGGCATCAGTGTCCTTTTGGCATCAATGTCCTTTTGGCATCAGTGTCCTTTTAGCATCAGTGTCCTTTTGGCACTTATCATTGTCCTTTTGGCATTAGTGTCCTTTTAGCATCAGTGTCCTTTTGGCACTTATCATTGTCCTTTTGGCATTAGTGTCCTTTTAGCATCAGTGTCCTTTTGGCACTTATCATTGTCCTTTTGGCATTAGTGTCCTTTTAGCATCAGTGTCCTTTTGGCACTTATCATTGTCCTTTTGGCATTAGTGTCCTTTTGGCATCAGTGTCCTTTTGGCATCAATGTCCTTTTTGCATCAGTGTCCTTTTGGCACTTATCATTGTCCTTTTGGCATTAGTGTCCTTTTGGCATCAGTGTCCTTTTAGCATCAGTGTCCTTTTGGCACTTATCATTGTCCTTTTGGCATTAGTGTCCTTTTGGCATCAGTGTCCTTTTGGCATCAATGTCCTTTTGGCATCAGTGTCCTTTTAGCATCAGTGTCCTTTTGGCACTTATCATTGTCCTTTTGGCATTAGTGTCCTTTTAGCATCAGTGTCCTTTTGGCACTTATCATTGTCCTTTTGGCATTAGTGTCCTTTTGGCATCAGTGTCCTTTTGGCACTTATCATTGTCCTTTTGGCATTAGTGTCCTTTTGGCATCAGTATCCTTTTGGCACTTATCATTGTCCTTTTGGCATTAGTGTCCTTTTAGCATCAGTGTCCTTTTGGCACTTATCATTGTCCTTTTGGCATTAGTGTCCTTTTAGCATCAGTGTCCTTTTGGCACTTATCATTGTCCTTTTGGCATTAGTGTCCTTTTAGCATCAGTGTCCTTTTGGCACTTATCATTGTCCTTTTGGCATTAGTGTCCTTTTAGCATCAGTGTCCTTTTGGCACTTATCATTGTCCTTTTGGCATTAGTGTCCTTTTAGCATCAGTGTCCTTTTGGCACTTATCATTGTCCTTTTGGCATTAGTGTCCTTTTAGCATCAGTGTCCTTTTGGCACTTATCATTGTCCTTTTGGCATTAGTGTCCTTTTGGCATCAGTGTCCTTTTGGCATCAATGTCCTTTTGGCATCAGTGTCCTTTTAGCATCAGTGTCCTTTTGGCACTTATCATTGTCCTTTTGGCATTAGTGTCCTTTTAGCATCAGTGTCCTTTTGGCACTTATCATTGTCCTTTTGGCATTAGTGTCCTTTTGGCATCAGTATCCTTTTGGCACTTATCATTGTCCTTTTGGCATTAGTGTCCTTTTAGCATCAGTGTCCTTTTGGCACTTATCATTGTCCTTTTGGCATTAGTGTCCTTTTAGCATCAGTGTCCTTTTGGCACTTATCATTGTCCTTTTGGCATTAGTGTCCTTTTAGCATCAGTGTCCTTTTGGCACTTATCATTGTCCTTTTGGCATTAGTGTCCTTTTAGCATCAGTGTCCTTTTGGCACTTATCATTGTCCTTTTGGCATTAGTGTCCTTTTAGCATCAGTGTCCTTTTGGCACTTATCATTGTCCTTTTGGCATTAGTGTCCTTTTAGCATCAGTGTCCTTTTGGCACTTATCATTGTCCTTTTGGCATTAGTGTCCTTTTAGCATCAGTGTCCTTTTGGCACTTATCATTGTCCTTTTGGCATTAGTGTCCTTTTAGCATCAGTGTCCTTTTGGCACTTATCATTGTCCTTTTGGCATTAGTGTCCTTTTAGCATCAGTGTCCTTTTGGCACTTATCATTGTCCTTTTGGCATTAGTGTCCTTTTGGCATCAGTGTCCTTTTGGCATCAATGTCCTTTTGGCATCAGTGTCCTTTTAGCATCAGTGTCCTTTTGGCACTTATCATTGTCCTTTTGGCATTAGTGTCCTTTTAGCATCAGTGTCCTTTTGGCACTTATCATTGTCCTTTTGGCATTAGTGTCCTTTTGGCATCAGTGTCCTTTTGGCACTTATCATTGTCCTTTTGGCATTAGTGTCCTTTTGGCATCAGTATCCTTTTGGCACTTATCATTGTCCTTTTGGCATTAGTGTCCTTTTAGCATCAGTGTCCTTTTGGCACTTATCATTGTCCTTTTGGCATTAGTGTCCTTTTAGCATCAGTGTCCTTTTGGCACTTATCATTGTCCTTTTGGCATTAGTGTCCTTTTAGCATCAGTGTCCTTTTGGCACTTATCATTGTCCTTTTGGCATTAGTGTCCTTTTAGCATCAGTGTCCTTTTGGCACTTATCATTGTCCTTTTGGCATTAGTGTCCTTTTGGCATCAGTATCCTTTTGGCACTTATCATTGTCCTTTTGGCATTAGTGTCCTTTTAGCATCAGTGTCCTTTTGGCACTTATCATTGTCCTTTTGGCATTAGTGTCCTTTTAGCATCAGTGTCCTTTTGGCACTTATCATTGTCCTTTTGGCATTAGTGTCCTTTTAGCATCAGTGTCCTTTTGGCACTTATCATTGTCCTTTTGGCATTAGTGTCCTTTTAGCATCAGTGTCCTTTTGGCACTTATCATTGTCCTTTTGGCATTAGTGTCCTTTTAGCATCAGTGTCCTTTTGGCACTTATCATTGTCCTTTTGGCATTAGTGTCCTTTTAGCATCAGTGTCCTTTTGGCACTTATCATTGTCCTTTTGGCATTAGTGTCCTTTTGGCATCAGTGTCCTTTTGGCATCAATGTCCTTTTGGCATCAGTGTCCTTTTAGCATCAGTGTCCTTTTGGCACTTATCATTGTCCTTTTGGCATTAGTGTCCTTTTGGCATCAGTGTCCTTTTGGCACTTATCATTGTCCTTTTGGCATTAGTGTCCTTTTGGCATCAGTGTCCTTTTGGCATCAATGTCCTTTTGGCATCAGTGTCCTTTTAGCATCAGTGTCCTTTTGGCACTTATCATTGTCCTTTTGGCATTAGTGTCCTTTTAGCATCAGTGTCCTTTTGGCACTTATCATTGTCCTTTTGGCATTAGTGTCCTTTTAGCATCAGTGTCCTTTTGGCACTTATCATTGTCCTTTTGGCATTAGTGTCCTTTTAGCATCAGTGTCCTTTTGGCACTTATCATTGTCCTTTTGGCATTAGTGTCCTTTTGGCATCAGTGTCCTTTTGGCATCAATGTCCTTTTTGCATCAGTGTCCTTTTGGCACTTATCATTGTCCTTTTGGCATTAGTGTCCTTTTGGCATCAGTGTCCTTTTGGCACTTATAGGTTACAAACATAACCCCAGTTATCATTGGCCTTTTGGCATTAGTGTCCTTTTGGCATCAGTGTCCTTTTGGCATCAATGTCCTTTTGGCATCAGTGTCCTTTTGGCATCAGTGTCCTTTTGGCATCAGTGTCCTTTTGGCACCAGTGTCCTTTTGGCACTGGCCTTTTGGCACTACAAAACTCGCTGCTGCCCCCCAAAGGGATGTGACTGCAGGTACCTTTTGCCAAATGGACACAACTTACTAGCCAAAAAGACTGTCTTTTTGGCAAAAAATGCCAAAAAGACAGTCTTTTTGGCACTTGCCTAATACCCAAAAGGACAAAAAGTCAGAATTATCTCCAACGCGGCGGTCTGCGTTGACTTTTTGTCTTTTTGGCATTGGGCTTATTAGCCAAAAGGACACAAAATTCCTGCCAAACGGACACCTTTCCCTTACGTGTTGTTTTAGCTACTTTACAGAAGCCGACATAGCATGATTTGGCGTGGCCTATTTGCCTGATCTTCTCTGTATCGCTCCAATTTCCGCTCATTCCTATGGTGGGTCCCAATCTTCTCTGTATCGTTCCAATTTGTGTCCTATTTGTCCTATTTGCCTGATCTTCTCTGTATCGCTCCAATTTCCGCTCATTCCTATGGTGGGTCCCAATCTTCTCTGTATCGTTCCAATTTGTGTCCTATTTGTCCTATTTGCCTGATCTTCTCTGTATCGCTCCAATTTCCGCTCGCGCAAGGATGACACGCAAATTCGTGAAGCGTTCCTCATTTTTAACTATTTTGAGGAAATAGAGAAAAAAAAAATATTTTAGATTTTTTAAAATTATTTTTCGACATTTTTTAATGCTTCAAAGTCCCCCCAAGTGGCCCCCGAGGTGATAGGCCACGCCCACAGCTCCAAACCACGCCCCATGGTGATAGGCCACGCCCCCAGCTTCAAACCACACCCCCCTCGCCGATAGAGGACAAGCACACGGCTTTAAACCACAATCCAAGGTGATAGGCCACGCCCCCAGGCCGATAAGCCACGCCCACAGCTCCACAACACGCCCCCATGGTGATAGGCCACGCCCCCAGCTTCAAACCACACCCCCCTCGCCGAGAGAGGACAAGCACACGGCTTAAAACCACAATCCAAGGTGATAGGCCACGCCCCCAGGCTGATAAGCCACGCCCACGGCTCCAAAACACGCCCCCATGGTGATAGGTCACGCCCCCAGCTTCAAACCACACTTCCCTCGCCGAGAGAGGACAAGCACACGGCTTAAAACCCCAATCCAAGGTGATAGGCCACGCCCCCAGGCCGATAAGCCACGCCCACGGCTCCAAAACACGCCCCCATGGTGATAGGCCACGCCCCCAGCTTCAAACCACACCCCCCTCGCCGAGAGAGGACAAGCACACGGCTTAAAACCCCAGTCCAAGGTGATAGGCCACGCCCCCAGGCCGATAAGCCACGCCCACAGCTGCAAAACACGCCCCCATGGCGATAGGCCACGCCCCCAGCTTCAAACCACACCCCCCTCGCCGATAGAGGACAAGCACACGGCTTTAAACCACAATCCAAGGTGATAGGCCACGCCCCCAAGCCGACAGGCCACGCCCACAGCTCCAAACCACCCCCCCCCCCCGGGTGATAGGACACGCCCACAGCTCCAAACCACTCCCTCCTCACCGATAGGCCACGCCCCCGGCTTCAAACCACACCCCCCGAAGCGATAGGCCACGCCCACAGAGCGGGTAGGGGAGGGCCCGGGGGGCGGGGTTAAGTGTTCGACCGATCAAACCGATCAATCGATCGATCGATCGATCAGTGCAGCCTCTATGCCTTGGATTGTGGAAAAATCTCTCCAAATGACTATGTCCAGAAGTCAAAATCTGTGAAAATGACTATGTCCAGCAGTCAAAACGGCGAAAGATGGGGTTTTGCCCGGCTCTCCACGCGGCCCCGGGGAGCCTCCGGCCCCCACCGGGGTGCCCAGCCAGAGCCCAGCTAAGTCCTCTACCTGGCTCTCCATCCGAACCCTGGGACCCACTCTTAAGCACCCCCCCCGGAGTCTGGACCCACAGCCGCGGGCGCTAGTTGCCCGGGGACAGGAGAGTATAAGCCAATTTCGGCCCGGGGACAGGGGGGTACAAATCCATTTATATCCCTGAATTCTTCTAAGTCGAAACTGCAGAAGATGCAGTTTTGCGGGGCCCCCCACGCCAAACCGAGGCCCCTTAAGAGGACAGCACTCTGCCAGGTGTAACCAAAGTCATGCCTGGTTCCGTGTTCCGCAGCCCACCTGAGCTTTCTACGCTGTAGCGCCCCCTGGTGCTTCTCCAAAGTGTCCGATATTTCACTTTTTTTTTTTTTTTTTTTTTTAAGGATGCTTTCCTTAGGGAAAAAAAAAAAGTTATCATTGTCCTTTTGGCATCAGTGTCCTTTTGGCATCAGTGTCCTTTTGGCACTTATAGGTTACAAACATAACCCCAGTTATCATTGGCCTTTTGGCATTAGTGTCCTTTTGGCATCAGTGTCCTTTTGGCATCAATGTCCTTTTGGCATCAGTGTCCTTTTAGCATCAGTGTCCTTTTGGCACTTATCATTGTCCTTTTGGCATTAGTGTCCTTTTAGCATCAGTGTCCTTTTGGCACTTATCATTGTCCTTTTGGCATTAGTGTCCTTTTGGCATCAGTGTCCTTTTGGCATCAATGTCCTTTTGGCATCAGTGTCCTTTTAGCATCAGTGTCCTTTTGGCACTTATCATTGTCCTTTTGGCATTAGTGTCCTTTTAGCATCAGTGTCCTTTTGGCACTTATCATTGTCCTTTTGGCATTAGTGTCCTTTTGGCATCAGTGTCCTTTTGGCACTTATCATTGTCCTTTTGGCATTAGTGTCCTTTTGGCATCAGTATCCTTTTGGCACTTATCATTGTCCTTTTGGCATTAGTGTCCTTTTAGCATCAGTGTCCTTTTGGCACTTATCATTGTCCTTTTGGCATTAGTGTCCTTTTAGCATCAGTGTCCTTTTGGCACTTATCATTGTCCTTTTGGCATTAGTGTCCTTTTAGCATCAGTGTCCTTTTGGCACTTATCATTGTCCTTTTGGCATTAGTGTCCTTTTAGCATCAGTGTCCTTTTGGCACTTATCATTGTCCTTTTGGCATTAGTGTCCTTTTAGCATCAGTGTCCTTTTGGCACTTATCATTGTCCTTTTGGCATTAGTGTCCTTTTAGCATCAGTGTCCTTTTGGCACTTATCATTGTCCTTTTGGCATTAGTGTCCTTTTGGCATCAGTGTCCTTTTGGCATCAATGTCCTTTTGGCATCAGTGTCCTTTTAGCATCAGTGTCCTTTTGGCACTTATCATTGTCCTTTTGGCATTAGTGTCCTTTTAGCATCAGTGTCCTTTTGGCACTTATCATTGTCCTTTTGGCATTAGTGTCCTTTTGGCATCAGTGTCCTTTTGGCATCAATGTCCTTTTGGCATCAGTGTCCTTTTAGCATCAGTGTCCTTTTGGCACTTATCATTGTCCTTTTGGCATCAGTGTCCTTTTAGCATCAGTGTCCTTTTGGCACTTATCATTGTCCTTTTGGCATTAGTGTCCTTTTGGCATCAGTGTCCTTTTGGCACTTATAGGTTACAAACATAACCACAGTTATCATTGGCCTTTTGGCATTAGTGTCCTTTTGGCACTTATCATTGTCCTTTTGGCATTAGTGTCCTTTTGGCATCAGTGTCCTTTTGGCATCAATGTCCTTTTGGCATCAGTGTCCTTTTGGCACTTATCATTGTCCTTTTGGCATCAGTGTCCTTTTAGCATCAGTGTCCTTTTGGCACTTATCATTGTCCTTTCGGCATTAGTGTCCTTTTGGCATCAGTGTCCTTTTGGCACTTATAGGTTACAAACATAACCACAGTTATCATTGGCCTTTTGGCATTAGTGTCCTTTTGGCACTTATCATTGTCCTTTTGGCATTAGTGTCCTTTTAGCATCAGTGTCCTTTTGGCACTTATCATTGTCCTTTTGGCATTAGTGTCCTTTTGGCATCAGTGTCCTTTTGGCACTTATCATTGTCCTTTTGGCATTAGTGTCCTTTTGGCATCAGTATCCTTTTGGCACTTATCATTGTCCTTTTGGCATTAGTGTCCTTTTAGCATCAGTGTCCTTTTGGCACTTATCATTGTCCTTTTGGCATTAGTGTCCTTTTAGCATCAGTGTCCTTTTGGCACTTATCATTGTCCTTTTGGCATTAGTGTCCTTTTAGCATCAGTGTCCTTTTGGCACTTATCATTGTCCTTTTGGCATTAGTGTCCTTTTGGCATCAGTGTCCTTTTGGCACTTATCATTGTCCTTTTGGCATTAGTGTCCTTTTGGCATCAGTATCCTTTTGGCACTTATCATTGTCCTTTTGGCATTAGTGTCCTTTTAGCATCAGTGTCCTTTTGGCACTTATTATTGTCCTTTTGGCATTAGTGTCCTTTTAGCATCAGTGTCCTTTTGGCACTTATCATTGTCCTTTTGGCATTAGTGTCCTTTTAGCATCAGTGTCCTTTTGGCACTTATCATTGTCCTTTTGGCATTAGTGTCCTTTTAGCATCAGTGTCCTTTTGGCACTTATCATTGTCCTTTTGGCATTAGTGTCCTTTTAGCATCAGTGTCCTTTTGGCACTTATCATTGTCCTTTTGGCATTAGTGTCCTTTTAGCATCAGTGTCCTTTTGGCACTTATCATTGTCCTTTTGGCATTAGTGTCCTTTTAGCATCAGTGTCCTTTTGGCACTTATCATTGTCCTTTTGGCATTAGTGTCCTTTTAGCATCAGTGTCCTTTTGGCACTTATCATTGTCCTTTTGGCATTAGTGTCCTTTTAGCATCAGTGTCCTTTTGGCACTTATCATTGTCCTTTTGGCATTAGTGTCCTTTTAGCATCAGTGTCCTTTTGGCACTTATCATTGTCCTTTTGGCATTAGTGTCCTTTTAGCATCAGTGTCCTTTTGGCACTTATCATTGTCCTTTTGGCATTAGTGTCCTTTTGGCATCAGTGTCCTTTTGGCATCAATGTCCTTTTGGCATCAGTGTCCTTTTAGCATCAGTGTCCTTTTGGCACTTATCATTGTCCTTTTGGCATTAGTGTCCTTTTAGCATCAGTGTCCTTTTGGCACTTATCATTGTCCTTTTGGCATTAGTGTCCTTTTGGCATCAGTGTCCTTTTGGCATCAATGTCCTTTTGGCATCAGTGTCCTTTTAGCATCAGTGTCCTTTTGGCACTTATCATTGTCCTTTTGGCATCAGTGTCCTTTTAGCATCAGTGTCCGTTTGGCACTTATCATTGTCCTTTTGGCATTAGTGTCCTTTTGGCATCAGTGTCCTTTTGGCACTTATAGGTTACAAACATAACCACAGTTATCATTGGCCTTTTGGCATTAGTGTCCTTTTGGCACTTATCATTGTCCTTTTGGCATTAGTGTCCTTTTGGCATCAGTGTCCTTTTGGCATCAATGTCCTTTTGGCATCAGTGTCCTTTTAGCATCATTGTCCTTTTGGCACTTATCATTGTCCTTTTGGCATTAGTGTCCTTTTGGCATCAGTGTCCTTTTGGCATCAATGTCCTTTTGGCATCAGTGTCCTTTTGGCACTTATCATTGTCCTTTTGGCATCAGTGTCCTTTTAGCATCAGTGTCCTTTTGGCACTTATCATTGTCCTTTTGGCATTAGTGTCCTTTTGGCATCAGTGTCCTTTTGGCACTTATAGGTTACAAACATAACCACAGTTATCATTGGCCTTTTGGCATTAGTGTCCTTTTGGCACTTATCATTGTCCTTTTGGCATTAGTGTCCTTTTAGCATCAGTGTCCTTTTGGCACTTATCATTGTCCTTTTGGCATTAGTGTCCTTTTGGCATCAGTGTCCTTTTGGCACTTATCATTGTCCTTTTGGCATTAGTGTCCTTTTGGCATCAGTATCCTTTTGGCACTTATCATTGTCCTTTTGGCATTAGTGTCCTTTTAGCATCAGTGTCCTTTTGGCACTTATCATTGTCCTTTTGGCATTAGTGTCCTTTTAGCATCAGTGTCCTTTTGGCACTTATCATTGTCCTTTTGGCATTAGTGTCCTTTTAGCATCAGTGTCCTTTTGGCACTTATCATTGTCCTTTTGGCATTAGTGTCCTTTTGGCATCAGTGTCCTTTTGGCACTTATCATTGTCCTTTTGGCATTAGTGTCCTTTTGGCATCAGTATCCTTTTGGCACTTATCATTGTCCTTTTGGCATTAGTGTCCTTTTAGCATCAGTGTCCTTTTGGCACTTATTATTGTCCTTTTGGCATTAGTGTCCTTTTAGCATCAGTGTCCTTTTGGCACTTATCATTGTCCTTTTGGCATTAGTGTCCTTTTAGCATCAGTGTCCTTTTGGCACTTATCATTGTCCTTTTGGCATTAGTGTCCTTTTAGCATCAGTGTCCTTTTGGCACTTATCATTGTCCTTTTGGCATTAGTGTCCTTTTAGCATCAGGGTCCTTTTGGCACTTATCATTGTCCTTTTGGCATTAGTGTCCTTTTAGCATCAGTGTCCTTTTGGCACTTATCATTGTCCTTTTGGCATTAGTGTCCTTTTAGCATCAGTGTCCTTTTGGCACTTATCATTGTCCTTTTGGCATTAGTGTCCTTTTAGCATCAGTGTCCTTTTGGCACTTATCATTGTCCTTTTGGCATTAGTGTCCTTTTAGCATCAGTGTCCTTTTGGCACTTATCATTGTCCTTTTGGCATTAGTGTCCTTTTAGCATCAGTGTCCTTTTGGCACTTATCATTGTCCTTTTGGCATTAGTGTCCTTTTGGCATCAGTGTCCTTTTGGCATCAATGTCCTTTTGGCATCAGTGTCCTTTTAGCATCAGTGTCCTTTTGGCACTTATCATTGTCCTTTTGGCATTAGTGTCCTTTTGGCATCAGTGTCCTTTTGGCATCAATGTCCTTTTGGCATCAGTGTCCTTTTAGCATCAGTGTCCTTTTGGCACTTATCATTGTCCTTTTGGCATCAGTGTCCTTTTAGCATCAGTGTCCTTTTGGCACTTATCATTGTCCTTTTGGCATTAGTGTCCTTTTGGCATCAGTGTCCTTTTGGCACTTATAGGTTACAAACATAACCACAGTTATCATTGGCCTTTTGGCATTAGTGTCCTTTTGGCACTTATCATTGTCCTTTTGGCATTAGTGTCCTTTTGGCATCAGTGTCCTTTTGGCATCAATGTCCTTTTGGCATCAGTGTCCTTTTAGCATCATTGTCCTTTTGGCACTTATCATTGTCCTTTTGGCATTAGTGTCCTTTTAGCATCAGTGTCCTTTTGGCACTTATCATTGTCCTTTTGGCATTAGTGTCCTTTTAGCATCAGTGTCCTTTTGGCACTTATCATTGTCCTTTTGGCATCAGTGTCCTTTTGGCATCAGTGTCCTTTTGGCACTTATAGGTTACAAACATAACCCCAGTTATCATTGGCCTTTTGGCATTAGTGTCCTTTTGGCATCAGTGTCCTTTTGGCATTAGTGTCCTTTTAGCATCAGTGTCCTTTTGGCACTTATCATTGTCCTTTTGGCATTAGTGTCCTTTTGGCATCAGTGTCCTTTTGGCATCAATGTCCTTTTGGCATCAGTGTCCTTTTAGCACCAGTGTCCTTTTGGCACTTATCATTGTCCTTTTGGCATTAGTGTCCTTTTAGCATCAGTGTCCTTTTGGAACTTATCATTGTCCTTTTGGCATTAGTGTTCTTTTGGCATCAGTGTCCTTTTGGCACTTATCATTGTCCTTTTGGCATTAGTGTCCTTTTGGCATCAGTATCCTTTTGGCACTTATCATTGTCCTTTTGGCATTAGTGTCCTTTTAGCATCAGTGTCCTTTTGGCACTTATCATTGTCCTTTTGGCATTAGTGTCCTTTTAGCATCAGTGTCCTTTTGGCACTTATCATTGTCCTTTTGGCATTAGTGTCCTTTTAGCATCAGTGTCCTTTTGGCACTTATCATTGTCCTTTTGGCATTAGTGTCCTTTTAGCATCAGTGTCCTTTTGGCACTTATCATTGTCCTTTTGGCATTAGTGTCCTTTTAGCATCAGTGTCCTTTTGGCACTTATCATTGTCCTTTTGGCATTAGTGTCCTTTTAGCATCAGTGTCCTTTTGGCACTTATCATTGTCCTTTTGGCATTAGTGTCCTTTTGGCATCAGTGTCCTTTTGGCATCAATGTCCTTTTGGCATCAGTGTCCTTTTAGCATCAGTGTCCTTTTGGCACTTATCATTGTCCTTTTGGCATTAGTGTCCTTTTAGCATCAGTGTCCTTTTGGCACTTATCATTGTCCTTTTGGCATTAGTGTCCTTTTGGCATCAGTGTCCTTTTGGCATCAATGTCCTTTTGGCATCAGTGTCCTTTTAGCATCAGTGTCCTTTTGGCACTTATCATTGTCCTTTTGGCATCAGTGTCCTTTTAGCATCAGTGTCCTTTTGGCACTTATCATTGTCCTTTTGGCATTAGTGTCCTTTTGGCATCAGTGTCCTTTTGGCACTTATAGGTTACAAACATAACCCCAGTTATCATTGGCCTTTTGGCATTAGTGTCCTTTTGGCACTTATCATTGTCCTTTTGGCATTAGTGTCCTTTTGGCATCAGTGTCCTTTTGGCATCAATGTCCTTTTGGCATCAGTGTCCTTTTAGCATCATTGTCCTTTTGGCACTTATCATTGTCCTTTTGGCATTAGTGTCCTTTTAGCATCAGTGTCCTTTTGGCACTTATCATTGTCCTTTTGGCATTAGTGTCCTTTTAGCATCAGTGTCCTTTTGGCACTTATCATTGTCCTTTTGGCATTAGTGTCCTTTTAGCATCAGTGTCCTTTTGGCACTTATCATTGTCCTTTTGGCATTAGTGTCCTTTTAGCATCAGTGTCCTTTTGGCACTTATCATTGTCCTTTTGGCATTAGTGTCCTTTTAGCATCAGTGTCCTTTTGGCACTTATCATTGTCCTTTTGGCATTAGTGTCCTTTTAGCATCAGTGTCCTTTTGGCACTTATCATTGTCCTTTTGGCATTAGTGTCCTTTTAGCATCAGTGTCCTTTTGGCACTTATCATTGTCCTTTTGGCATTAGTGTCCTTTTAGCATCAGTGTCCTTTTGGCACTTATCATTGTCCTTTTGGCATTAGTGTCCTTTTAGCATCAGTGTCCTTTTGGCACTTATCATTGTCCTTTTGGCATTAGTGTCCTTTTAGCATCAGTGTCCTTTTGGCACTTATCATTGTCCTTTTGGCATTAGTGTCCTTTTAGCATCAGTGTCCTTTTGGCACTTATCATTGTCCTTTTGGCATTAGTGTCCTTTTAGCATCAGTGTCCTTTTGGCACTTATCATTGTCCTTTTGGCAGTAGTGTCCTTTTAGCATCAGTGTCCTTTTGGCACTTATCATTGTCCTTTTGGCATTAGTGTCCTTTTGGCATCAGTGTCCTTTTGGCATCAATGTCCTTTTTGCATCAGTGTCCTTTTGGCACTTATCATTGTCCTTTTGGCATTAGTGTCCTTTTGGCATCAGTGTCCTTTTGGCACTTATAGGTTACAAACATAACCCCAGTTATCATTGGCCTTTTGGCATTAGTGTCCTTTTGGCATCAGTGTCCTTTTGGCATCAATGTCCTTTTGGCATCAGTGTCCTTTTGGCATCAGTGTCCTTTTGGCATCAGTGTCCTTTTGGCATCATTGTCCTTTTGGCACCAGTGTCCTTTTGGCACTGGCCTTTTGGCACTACAAAACTCGCTGCTGCCCCCCAAAGGGATGTGACTGCAGGTACCTTTTGCCAAATGGACACAACTTACTAGCCAAAAAGACTGTCTTTTTGGCAAAAAATGCCAAAAAGACAGTCTTTTTGGCACTTGCCTAATACCCAAAAGGACAAAAAGTCAGAATTATCTCCAACGCGGCGGTCTGCGTTGACTTTTTGTCTTTTTGGCATTGGGCTTATTAGCCAAAAGGACACAAAATTCCTGCCAAACGGACACCTTTCCCTTACGTGTTGTTTTAGCTACTTTACAGAAGCCGACATAGCATGATTTGGCGTGGCCTATTTGCCTGATCTTCTCTGTATCGCTCCAATTTCCGCTCATTCCTATGGTGGGTCCCAATCTTCTCTGTATCGTTCCAATTTGTGTCCTATTTGTCCTATTTGCCTGATCTTCTCTGTATCGCTCCAATTTCCGCTCATTCCTATGGTGGGTCCCAATCTTCTCTGTATCGTTCCAATTTGTGTCCTATTTGCCTGATCTTCTCTGTATCGCTCCAATTTCCGCTCACTCCTATGGTGGGTCCCAATGTATCGTTCCAATTTGTGTCCTATTTGTCCTGGGTTAGGGTTAGGGTTAGGCTGTCCGATTTGGCCCCCAGTTACCCAGCATGAAACTGTGCTTCCACACAGACATTTGACAAGCATTTATATTCTGACACACACGTTTTATCGCGTATAAAACCGCAACCGTGTAAATCCAAGATGCTAAACTGAGACCTATATATCTGTGGTCAAGGCAGGGTGCTCCTGTGTCAGCTTCTGCTGCACATATACTAAAATTGGAACGATACAGAGAAGATTAGCATGGCCCCTGCTTGAAATCCCCTGCCCGTTCTTTGAGGTTTTGGGCCCCCGCGCCGCATGCCCCCGCAGGGGGCCTCCGGCGAAAAATGTTCGACCCGGTCCCCGGCCAGGGATCACCCGGGCTCGGGAAACGCGGCCGGCTCGCCCCGGCGCGGCCCGGTCCGCCCGTGGCGGGCGTTCTCGCGGAACATCGGAACGCACCGGCGTTGCGTTCCCATTCCGCCGGTGCGTTCCGTTTTCTCGAACACGCCCTCAGCGCCGGGGAGGCGGGCACGGCCCGGACTCATGCAAATTAGCCATGCTGTCGACAACCACGTCTTAGAACCTTTAGGTTCTGCTCTTCTCTCTGATCCATTTTGAAATCACAGATAAATGTCTAAAAAGTATTGGAGCTGACGTTGTCCTGTGTGCTTATCAGAGAGAGTGACTGTCTGTCTGTCTGTCTGACTGACTGACTGACTGCTTGTGTTCATTTTAAAGACAAGCAGGACCCCCCCCCCCCCACCCCCAGACAAAGGCCTTGCTCCTCTGTCTGAACCACATTTGCATTTACAATGAAAATATGGTGTTAGATCGTCAGTGCACTGCGGGACAGTTTCATTTAGTACTTCAAAGTGTAAAGCAGAAATGTGCATTTGTATTGTAACTCAAAGTGACATTAATATAACCTCAGTGACTTCTGAATAGGCTTTGTTTGTGCAGGCTTACTGTCTTGGTGTCATTTTTGTTCTCTGTGCAGGCGAGCAATAGAACTGAATGACCACTGGATGGATTTGCACTTAAACAGTGACTATTTAAAATAAGGTTGTAATCTGAACACAGCATCTTTACACTCTAGTTTAGTGAAATTGTGAATTGTGAAGGGGTCATACCTATGTTCCCCGGACCTATGTTCCCCCACTAAGGTTATGGTTAGGGCGGTCCCATTGTGAACATACAACAGGACACAGGTGATACAGTCAGCAGGGCATTGCAGGGAATTGCACCCTGTATCCAGCAGAAGCTAGAAGTACTTTACTACCAATGCCGTTTAGCTTTGTAACACCATTATTTCCCTTCAAACATGCAGTGAATAATCATGTATGTGTGTGTTATCAATTCAATTTTATTAGTGTCCCCCACCATATCCCGTGTCAAATCACAACAACTTGTCATGTAGAGAGACCCGACAGTCCCACCCTGAGCAAGCAATTTTGCGACAGTGGCAACGAAAAACTCCCACTTAACCCATTTTGGGCGGGAACCCCCATTTGTAACTATACCTTTCAGGACGGGAACCCCTTTTGGGGTTCCTGTTGCCATGTACAGTATATAGCAACATGCATTTTTTGTTATTTTTGAATACATATTTCAAGTTTTTCAGAAAACTGTCAGTACGGCAATACACACAAGATGAAGAAAGGGATATCCACAATTGCATAGTGATGAATAAATGTAGGGCTACTTCACCTCTGCACTGGAGGCTGGCGGCTGGGGAAGAGGCTCTCTTGGCCCTCTTGGAGCCGTAGCAGACGAGGCAGCAGACGACGACGCAGCAGCTGGTGTCTTGGCTCTGGCTTCTGCAAAGGACAGACTCACTCATAGCCATTCTTTCACGCGAAGCGCAAATTCCCCCAGCAAAGTAGGGAAGCGTGTTATACCTTATTACATCATGAAGCCGACATGACAAAGTGCTGAATTGCATTAAGCCTAGGTCCTATGTTAGTGAAATGAGAAATGGCACAGCATGGCCTGAGGACAGACATTGATATGAGCGGCGACTGAGGGTGAAAACGATTAACTATCAATTTTAGTTCAGGTTACATGTGCAATGACTCTTAAGACAGTGTGTCTCTTAGACAAATGGGATTATTCACAACACAGCTACATGTTCTACAGTGCAGGGAACTACACAAAGACACAGTCAAAGCACCCTAGCTCATGATAGCACATTCATTATTTGAGCATTACGATACGATGAAGAGATGACTGAATGAAATGTTTGAATCAGCCACATCAATTTTCCAGAGCAGCAAAGCCATGCAGCTACAGATAACTAACGCCCGGGACCACACTTACCAATTGTTATCGCAACTGATATTACCTGATTCACTATCGACATTATCCATGGACAGCTAATAAATACAAATAATATAAACAGGCATGGTTATTTATAAAAATATATTTCTATATGGGTGTGTGTGTGTGTGTGTGTGTGTGTGTGTGTGTGTGTGTGTGTGTGTGTGTGTGTGTGTGTGTGTGTGTGTGTGAGTGAGTGAGTGAGTGAGTGAGTGAATGTGCACGAGCACGCAAAAGTGTACTCACCCAGAGCCTCGACCTCTTGAGCGGCAGCGAGCAACTCCTTGTCCTCTTCCTCTACGCACTGAGGACGGGATGCTGCTCGTGCTTGAACACAAAGGGATAAAACACATTTTGACATGTACATTCCTGCAATCAGTTGGACATTGGTTATACACTTTGTAAACAGATTCATTACTTGTGCGCTGCTGGGTGGGAGTTTGAGCTGCCGTCTCCTGGTCCCGGGCCAACACATAGGTCTTCAGTTTATGGAACTCACTCCCCTGCGTGATGACCGGATGTGTCCTCACAAACTGCACATACCTGACAGACAAGACAGCAACAAAGGAGCGCCTAAGTCTACAAACGTCATCACATCATCTTTGACATCACTTTCAGTACTTAACAGATAACAGGCAAGAGGACATCAGCACTTCCATACATACAGCAGACAAAAAATCACGGTGATAAAAACACAATAAAGCCCTAAGGCTTGTTTACATCGTGGTCCTCAAACTTACCCTCGACTCTCCTGGTTGGTGGACTCGTAAAGAACACTGAAGGTGACACCTTTGCCCTTCCACTGTTGCAAAGTCATCACACACTCGTCATTCACCCTCGCTGGCAAAGAGGCCTCCAGGGCCCTACGCTCCCTGATGGAAGTTGCTACCTGTCGGAACAACACAGCGTACGACTGGAGGGGGACTGTGTGTAGTTTCACCACTGTCTCTCTCCTTCTGGTGGGACGCCACGATCTTTACCACCCAGCCCAAGTCTTGGCTCAACAGCCACTTGAATGTTTGACCCCGGTATATACCAAACTGGATCTCACTCTCACTGAGAACCAGCTTGGTGTTCCTCCGGCCTGAAGGATGCGATCCTTCGCCTCCTTTTCCACCACTTCAGGCTTCTTAACAGTCGTGGACACCTTGCCCTTGCCGATGCGGGCGGCAACCCTCTCTGCCTCAGGTGAAGCCTGAGGCAGACAAAGAGTCAGAGAAAAAAACAGTTAAACAGATAGATACATGGATACATAGATAGATACATAGAGAGATAGATAGATAAATAGCTACATAGATAGATAGATACATAGATAGCTAGGTACATAGATAGATAGATAGATACATAGATAGATAGCTACATATTTAGATAGATAGATAGATCGATAGATCGATAGATCGATAGATCGATACTGTAGATACTGTAGATAGATAGATAGATAGATAGCTAGCTAGCTAGCTAGATAGATAGATAGATAGATAGATAGATAGATAGATAGATAGATAGATAGATAGATAGATAGATAGATAGATAGATAGATAGATAGATAGATAGATTCATGTAGATTACCTGTGTGCTGTGTTCCTCACTGTTGAATGACAAACTCCCTGACAGATTTTGCCTCCACTATTTGAGACCCAGTGTTGCCAGATATCAAGGGGAAATAAGCAGGCAGGTCTATGTAATCAAGCCCAAAATAAGCAGTTATAGGCCACATGAGCACTTCAAACCTATATGTATGTATGTATGTATGTGTGTTTGAAAATAGCCGAGGTACAAGCTGACAAACACAACTTTCATTTTTTGCAAGCAACTTTACAGGGAAAAAAATTCCTGAAAAAAAGGGGATCAGCGCCAACAGAACCTGGCAACACTGGAGCACTGTAGCTTCAGTGAACCAAGGAGAATAATAACACAGAATATCACCTAGAACTATGCTAAATATGTCCCCAAAAATATTAAAACTAAAGTCGGACCTTTATCTAAATTAGCCTTATATTTATAGGAAAATAACATTTTTTTAGGTACATTCTGTAATGTATTATAATTAATTTTAAGTTGACTTTTTGTCTACTTCTCTGCCTACTTCTCTGCAGTGCATGAAAGCAAAGATGGCCGCCGTTCAATTTTTTTCAGACCAGAGAGGGGGCGTCTCCCTGCATGATTGACAGCTTTTAGCACCAATGGGGGGAATTTGATTTAGGAAAGTTTAGGAATGAAGCCAGGGGGGCGTCTCCCTGCATGATTGACAGCTTTTTGGACCAATGGGGGGAATTTACTTTAGGAAAGTGTAGGAATAGGCCCAGAGAGCTTGCAGATTGGGCGAGAGGGAGCTGTCAGTCAAAAGACAGGGTGTGGCTTAGAGTAGGAATCTTTAGGACTTTCTTACAGAGAATATCAGTGTCCACTAGGCTTGAGGATGACACGCAAATTCGTGAAGCGTTCCTCATTTTTAACCATTTTGAGGAAATAGAGAAAAAACAATATTTTAGATTTTTAAAATTATTTTTAGACATTTTTTAATGCTTCAAAGTACCCCCAAGTTGCCCCCCAGGGTGTTAGGCCACGCCCCCAGCTTCAAACCACACCCCCTCGCAGATAGAGGACAAGCACACGGCTTAAAACCCCAATCCAAGGGGAAAGGCCACGCCCCCGGCTTGAAACCACGCCCCCAAGCCAATAGGCCCCGCCCACAGCTCCAAACCACCCCCCCCGGGTGATAGGACACGCCCACAGCTCCAAACCACTCCCTCCTCACCGATAGGCCACGCCCCCGGCTTCAAACCACACCCCCCGGAGCGATAGGCCACGCCCACAGCTTCAAATAACACACACCTCGCCGATAGAGGACAAGCACACGGCTTTAAACCACAATCCAAGGTGATAGGCCACGCCCCCAGCCTCAAACCACGCCCCCAAGCCGACAGGCCACGCCCACAGCTCCAAACTACACCCCCGGTTGATAGGCCACGCCCACAGCTCCAAACCACTCCCTCCTCACCGAAAGGCCACGCCCCCGGCTTCAAACCACCCCCCCCCGAAGCGATAGGCCACGCCCACAGAGCGGGTAGGGTAGGGCCCGGGGGCGGGGTTAAGTGTTCGACCGATCAAACCGATCAATCGATCGATCGATCAATGCAGCCTCTATGGCTTGGATTCTGGAAAATCGTTCAAAATGACTATGTCCAGAAGTCAAAATCTGTGAAAAAGTCAAAACGGCTCTCCACGCGGCCCCGGGGAGCCTCCGGCCT
The DNA here is from genome assembly GCF_963280865.1 of Gymnoscopelus braueri. Taxonomy (NCBI): domain Eukaryota; kingdom Metazoa; phylum Chordata; class Actinopteri; order Myctophiformes; family Myctophidae; genus Gymnoscopelus; species Gymnoscopelus braueri. The sequence continues at coordinate 40,497,459 of NC_137626.1, read as the reverse complement.
CCACCGGGGTGCCCAGCCAAAGCCCAGCTAAGTCCTCTACCTGGCTCTCCATCCGAACCCGGGGACCCACTTTTAAGCAACCCCCCCCGGAGTCTGGACCCACAGCCGCGGGCGCTAGTTGCCCGGGGACAGGGGGATATAAGCCAATTTCGGCCCAGGGACCTGGTGGTACAAATCCATTTATATCCCTGAATTCTTCTGAGCAGAAGATGCAGTTTTGCGGGGGCCCCCACGCCAAACCGGGGCCCCTTAAGAGGACAGCACTCTGCCAGGTGTAACCAAAGTAATGCCTAGTTGCTGTTGCTTCTCCAAAGTGTCCGATATTTAACTTAAAAAAATTAAAAAAAATTAAGGATGCTTTCCTTAAAAAAAACAAAAAAAAACCAGGTGAGATCACCAGATGCACATAAGAGCACTAACTTTGTGAACATTTGAACGAGGCCTACTCCCCCTATTTCTAATATAATGAATAACCTGACTCACAGAGGGGGGGGATATTGTCATGTTGCCAGAAAGCTAAGCGTGTGCGCCGCTAAATGGTTGATCGGCGTGGCTGGCGCCTTTGCCGGGCCACGGCGGTGAAAGGTCAGAATTACTCGGGTCTCTCTTCATGACAAATAAGCCTTTCGCCTTTTACTAAAGACTTCCGTGGAGAGGGACATTCATGAGTTATGCATATTTTTGGAGGGTCTTGCCCTTTGGGCAAGGCCAACTCAGCTGTTGAAGGAAATGACAAGGAGAGCAGTGGTATGCGGGCATGTTTGAGGTCAAGGTAGGCGTGAGCGCATTTGTGTCACTCTGTGGCCTTAACGTCTCGTTGTAGCTACTTTACAGTAGCTGACAAAGTATGATTTGCCGCAGGAAGGCAAGCAGGGAAGATATCAGATCTACGAGCCACGCCCACAGCTTCAAACCACACTTATGTCTATGAAATTAATTCAAGGACCCCAACGGAAATAAGTCCGCAAGGACTTTTTTGATCGGACCTTTTAGACAAAGGTATTATAAATGTAACTGTGTTGTTTTACATTCTTTTGCCTAATAAAAATTTCAATCAATCAATCAAACACCCCTGGGTGATAGGCCACGCCCGCAGCTGTAAACCACGCCCCCAAGCCGATAGGCCACACCCAACGCTGTAAACCACGCCCCCAAGCCGATAAGCCATGCCCACAGCTTCATGAGGTCAAAAGGAGGGGACAAGTGGGTGTCAGGCCGGGTGAGGATGGAATCAGCGGAGATTGCGATCATTCAGGCAGTCAGTTAAGGGGTTATCGCTTCTCGGCCTTTTGGCTAAGATCAAGTGGCCGAGGGGTGGATGTAACTGGAAGGTGAACGGAGGACAATCTTGAACATGGGGATCCCGAGGAATGGAGTGAAGGACACGTCGAGATTTATTTGGAAGAACACAGAGTTACCGCTGATGGACAGGGATACGTTTGGGAAGGAAATACTGATCAAGTTTTTCGGACTGAAAGGGGAAGATGTTTTCTGCCTGCAGGACAATCCAGTGGAAAATGGATACGATGTCACTATCTGTCGACCAGCAATGGTCCTGAAGGTGGATAAGATCTGGAACCTGGCGAAAGGTGAGGAGCCCATGAAGAGTTTCAATGTACAGAATTTGGACAAAATGAACTATAGGCTGGTGACAGTGCACATGTACAATCCACACGTGTCTGTAGAGGTGATTGGGGATTTTTTAACGAGGTATGCGGAGTTGAGTGTGGATACAGCGGCAGCCACAAAATTGATGGACAAAAATGGGTTTTGGACAGGAAAGAGGAATTTTCAAGTGTTTCTTAAAGAAGATGCGACAGGATATGACGGATTAGTCCATCCCCCTGCCTTCTTTGCAATAGGTGCTGATAGAGGCTATCTGCACTATTATCGGCAGCCACCTTTTTGCAAGAAGTGCAGGGGGAATGGGCACAAGGAGGAGACGTGTGACTATGGAACAAGGTGCAGATTCTGCCTGACTAAGGATCACGTGGCAAAGAACTGTCCACGACCCAAGGCGTGCCACACCTGCGGGTCCAAGGACCACCTGTCCAAGGACTGCCCCGGGAGGGGTAGAGCAGGTGGTGGTGGGCCTGGGGGAGAAGGGAGTGGAACTGAGACTGCTGGGCCTTCCACTCCGGCTGAGAGGGGAGGCCTCAAAGGCCCACAGAAAGGTGGGGGGAAGGAGGCCTCACCAAAGGACTCTGTAAATCCGGAAAAGGGGAAGGAAGGAGCGAGGACGGGCTCTCATGCCTTCAACGGGGATGGGGCCTTGCCTCGGATCCCTGATGGAAAAAAACAGAAGAAGGACGGAGAAAGAGTGGAGGAGATGGACGCTCAAGGGAGTGAAATTGAAATGACTGGTGGGGGGTTGGATCGGCTTGAGGGGGGAGGAGGTGGCGGATTTAAGCTTCACCTCGGACCTGCCCGTCAGCCTTTTCGGTCCTGCTGGTGGAGCAGCCAAATGGGCAGATAGAGTGGAAAATGGAGAACCGAAATAACTAGTGGTTTCTTTTGATTTGTATTGAAATGGACTCATGATTTTTTGATCTGACAATGTATGATTTGACAAGATTTTTGAGGCATTTGTTGTAATGTTTGATGGTTTGGAAATGTATGTTTTGGTTGAAAGAATAAAAAAAAAAAAAAAAAAAAAAAAAATCTGTTCTTATCAGTTTAATATATGATATGTCCCCTATATGGGGACTACATATTAAACGGATTTTTGAACTCGGGAGTTGAAACAGGGGCTAGCTCCGTTCACTCCACGCATTGACCCGGCTCTGCAGTGCCGCCGGGAACGGTGCACCTCCTATCCCCTTGTTGAAAGAACACCTGAGTAAATAACCACACTTTGCTCCTGGTATAGAGGTGGGTGACACATTGTGACACACAAGTGTTTCTAAAGTACAGGATTCCACTTCCAAAAAAACAATGCATGTACAAGTCAAAATGTAGCCCATTTCCTCCAACCCAACAATCAACAGCTATCATCAACGAGGTTCATAAAATGTGTGTACGTTAACATAGTAGTGTGTGGTTGAGCATGTGTTGTATGAACCGTCAAGGCGACGTGTACGTGTGTGGGTCCTTGCCTCCACGCCACGCGATAGCGAGGCATACTTACCTGGCAGGGGAGACACCATGATCACAAAGGTGGTTCACCCAGGCACAAGGGCAGCTGCAACACCTCCCCTCTACAATCCAGCTGGGGTGGGTAAGAGGCAACGTTTTCTATCAAGGCCAACCCAAGACCTGCAGAAAGTGCGGCTCGTTGGGTCACTTGGCTGCCGACTGCAACAGCAGATATTGCAAGAACTGCAAAACGTCCAGCCACAACACCAGGGACTGTGACCAACCAATGAGATGCAACCTATGTGGATCTGATGCTCACACCTTTAGGAGCTGTCCAGCATCGTATGCCATCAGGGCTAGGCACCAAGACCGTGACCCGTGGGCGGATCCAGAGGAGGAGGATGATGCCGGTGCGGAACAACAACCCCAGCACGAGGCACCCCCCAACAACCAGCCAACGGAGCCAGACCAGGTCGCCCAGGGAGAGCAGCAGACTACCAGCACCGGACCACCAACAACAGCAGTAGAGGAGGCCACCGAGCAACCCGGTGAGCTCTCACCGGGAGGGCGGAAATAACCCACCTGGACCAGAGTCTGTACTAGACTGGAGCAACCCCCCAGATGGCGAGGACACCAGCGACACAGCGGACAAGGTCGAACTCGGCCAGGATGTCCTGAGGGAACTGCCGGTGCGGCTGGCAAATTCTACCGCCCTCTGCGGCAGCGACTGCAGAGGCCTCATGGACAACCTGTTTGCCGAGATGCCAGCAACCCCCGAAGGCCGCCCCACGCCATCGCTTCCAGACCATCAACAGCCGGCAGCCCAGAAGCGCCCGATGCAGGACTCAACCGAAGAGTCCATCGTCCTCGACCCCCAGGTATGGCCAACCCCTTCGTCCACTTCTGCCTCCTTCCTGGATGCACAGAGCCTAAATGCCTTCTCCTCCGCCACTCAAATGAAGGTGGCGGGGGAGAAGGACATCTGGCATCTAAGGAAGGATAAAAATAGGAGACGGAAGAAAGGAGACACCCCCCTGCCAATACCCCCCGTAGTGTTTGACCCCCAAGTTTTTGACCCCCCTCCCCATGTATAAGTAATGGCTACTACATCTATCGCCTCCCTCAACACTAGAGGCCTGAATGACCCGGTTAAATGCTTAACAGCATTCAACTTTCTGCAGTCCGAGGGTAGCAACATCTTCCTATTACAGGAGTGTAATATCCCTTACAAAGACAGCTACAAGGTCTATGAGGAGAGATGGAGCTACGGCCAGTCAGTGTGGTCAGGGGATAACAGCAACAGGTCATCAGGGGTGGCCATATTGTTTAAGGGTTGGGGTGCTAATATACGGCGAGTCCAGCATGTTATTCAAGGGAGGGTTTTATGTGTAGACGTGGAACTGTTCAATTCCAGGTTGAGGATTATAAATGTGTACTGTCCAACAGATCTGCAAGAGCGCCTAGAGATCTTAAGGGCCATACAGCCTCTTTTGGTGTGTGGTAACGAGGTGGTTCTAGGGGGTGATTTTAACTGTTTGTTGGACAAAAAGGACAGGCTAACCACCAGTACAGTCAGAGACACTGAAGAACATGGTGAAGGATTTTAAATTGACAGACACTTTTCGTGCCTTAAACCCTAGGCAGCCGGGATACACATGGACGAACGGTAGAACCCATTCAAGGATAGACTTCCTACTTACTTCAAAAGGTTTGCAGGTCACAAAGGCTTCACTCTCCTTTCATGCAAAATGTTCATAAAGATGTGGCGTGGAGCACAGTACAAAACTGCCTCCCCACAAGGGCCTTTTAGCATGGAAGGAGATGCTCCAGAAGCAGCGCATGTCCCAGAATTACATGTAATTCGGATGAAAATGTCAAGCATCTATTCTGGTTTTGTCCACATGCTCAGAGGGTGTGGGGTCTCCTGAGGTCTTGGTTGACTGCCCTGTATAGGGACCCCACAGCCAATGACATTATGTATGGTGAACTAAATGGTACCAACAAAAACAATTGGGAGAGATGGTGGGCGGTGATCAACTGCACTAAGGATGCCTTCTGGAAATGCAGAAACCTGCTTGTTTTTAAAAGGTTTAGTATGCCCCATGAGTCTGTGGCTAAACTAGCCGTGTCCATAGCCCGGGATTATATCCTAAGGGACAAGACCAAATTTGAAAACAGAGAGCTAAATGAATTATGGAAAGTTGGGAGACCTGGTTTGGTGTATGACATAATAAAAGATTTATTGTAAAAAAATTAATAAAAAAATTGTAACCTTGTTATGAACACGTAATGAATGCCTGTATGGAATAACTGTCTGTAAACTTTTGACTAAATCTCAATAAAATGTATAAAAAGTGAAAAGTGAAAGTGGTTCACCCACGGCGAGGCTCAGCCATTGCACTCCGTGCTTTGCTGACCCCTGCGAATTCCCCAAATGTGGGAATCTCGACTGCATAATTTCTGGTAGTGGGGGACTCCCCGCGCTCTCCCCTGATGAAGTGTTGAAAACCCAATACCTGTGAGTGAGTTTGGCACAAGCCGTAGCTGCTTTACAGAAGCCGGCAAAGCATGGTCAAGGTCATAGGCCACGCCCCCGGCTTTAAAACACACACCCCGAGGCGATAGGCCACGCCCACAGAGCGGGTGGGGCCGGGGTTAAGTGTTCAATGTGTTGTGTGTTCACTTTTTTCCCCCCTTTTTTTTCAAGGATGCTTTCCTTAAAAAAAAAAAATTCTAATAGAATGACTCACGGGGGGGGGGGGGGGGATATTGCCATGTTGCCAGAAAGCTAAGAGCGTGCGCCGTTAAGTGGTTGATCGGCGTGGCTGGCGCCCACGGCCGCGAGAGGTCAGAATTACTCGGGTCTCTCTTCATGACGAATAAGCCTTTCGCCTTTTACTAAAGACTTCCGTGGAGAGGGACATTCATGAGTTATGCATATTTTTGGAGGGTCTTGCCCTTTGGACAAGGCCGACTCAGCTGTTAAAGGAAATGACAAGGATGGCCGTGTTTAAGGTCAAGGTAGGCGTGAGTGCATTTGTGTCACTCTGTGGCCTTAACGTCTCGTTGTAGCTACTTTACAGAAGCTGACAAAGTATGATTTGCCGCAGTAAGGCAAGCAGGGAGGATATCAGATCTATGACCCATGCCCACAGCTTCAAACCACACCCCCTTGGGTGAGAGGCCGATAGCAGATCTACAAGCTCATAGAGCCACGAGCTTGTACATCTGCTATTTTGGAGGCCCACAGCTGTAAACCACGCCCCCAGGCCCATAAGCCACACCCACAGCTTCACGAGGGCACGCGGAGAGGGGACTAGTGGGTGTCACGCCGGGCGAGAATGGAATCAGCGGAGAGTGCAGGCGTTCGGGCAGTCAGTTAAGGGGTTATCGCTTCTCGGCCTTTTGGCTAAGACAGTGATCGCCTCTAATTTATAGGTACAAATTGAGTCTCTACGTGGCTCAATTTACCTAGTTTTTAGAAGTTCATTATTTATTATCCTGGAGGATGTGGTGTTTCACGACAGCGGCGCCACGCTCCTCTGTGATGTTTCCACGGGCCAGCCCCGCCCCATGGTTCCGACTGACTGGCGCCACCGGGTATTTGACGCCATTCATGCCCTTTCACACCCCGGGGTAAGGGCGTCAGTTAAGCTGGTGGGGGCTAAGTTCGTCTGGCCGGGCCTTAGGAAGGACGTTAAACAGTGGGCTGCCTCCTGTGTGGCGTGCCAGCGTGCCAAGGTACAGCGTCACATTAAGGCCCCCCTGGAGCCGTTTCGCATTCCAGAGAGACGGTTTGACCATGTCCACGTGGACCTGGTGGGGCCACTTCCCCCATCCCAGGGTTTCACTCACCTCCTCACTATGGTGGACAGGACCACCAGGTGGCCAGAGGTTGTTCCCTTGTCCTCTCCAACAACTGCAGAGGTGGCCCGGGCGTTAATCTCCGGCTGGGTGACCCGGTTCGGCACGCCATCGGATCTTACGTCGGACAGGGGAGCCCAGTTCACGTCTGAGCTGTGGAATGCTGTGGCTGAGAGACTTGGGGTGAAACTCCATCGCACCACAACGTACAACCCGAAGGCGAACGGGATGTGCGAGCGTTTCCATCGCTCCATGAAGGCTGCTCTCCGGGCCACTCTCACAGACAGCAACTGGATCAATCGTCTGCCGTGGGTCATGTTGGGCCTGCGTTCTGCCCCTAAAGAAGACCTGCAGTCCTCTTCAGCTGAGTTGGTTTTCGGTCAACCGCTGAGGGTTCCTGGGGAGTTCCTCCCTGGTTCCTCGCGCCCCTGGTCCACAACGGCTCACCGGTCTGCTTTCCAGGACGCGGCGAGAGCTTTTGCCCCAGTTCCCACACACCACTGCCTTCCCCAGTCCTACATTCCGAAGGACCTGATTCATCCGTCATGATGCCCACCGTTCTCCACTGCAGGCTCCCTATGACGGGCCCTTCCGTGTCCTGGAGGCGGGCCCCAAGAACTTTGTGGTGGACATGGGGGGGAATAAAGAGCGGATTTCAGTCGATCGCCTTAAGCCTGCTCATGTGGTACCGGACGAGCCGGTGGAGCTGGCTCAGCCCCCACGCCGGGGCCGCCCGCCCAAGGCTGCCCCTGTTCCATGCCCTCCGTCCGGGGGTACCCCTGTTGTTCCACTGGCGAGGCCTTGTCGGCGGCGTGGACGTCCCCCTGTCCCTATCTCTACCCTTTCCCCTTCCACGTTCCCTGTGACTGTGAAATACAGTCGCTATGGCCGCATGGTCAGACCTCCTAAAAGAGACTAAAGACACTGGGACACTAACTTCCACAATATATATATATATATATATATATATATATATATATATATATATATATATATATATATATATATATATATATATATATATATATATATATATATATATATATATATGTGTTGAAATAATTTAAATTTGCATTGTGTTAATCATTCCCTGACTCCTTCCAATGTCTTTCTCAATCCATAATTTTTTTATTCAATTCAAATTGTTACATACAGGCCATGTTTTAACTGTGTGAAGTTAAGTACTTTCAAGACAATTGTCTTAACACTAATTCTGAGAGTATATTTGATTATTCCTGTGTTACACTGATACACAGAATGCAAACAATAGCTCTGCAGATCAGAATGGCAAATGCCCTCAAGTGAAGTTTTTTTGATCGTCTTAGGCTGCTTCATTGCCAAAATGCAGAATGATGTCTCCACGGCATGGATTACTTTAGCATTCTGCTTCCACCCTTCATGAGAGAAATGCAAAGGAAAGATACAAAAAATATAACAAAAGTACTGCCTCTACTTTCAGTGCTATGACAGCCCTTTCAAGATGCAGAGAGACCTCTACTGATGAGTTTATGTTCAACACAGCCCCTGAGGCACAGTCACCGACACATTTGACATTACTTTATTAGTCCTCCTGTTTCTCCCATACATAGAGAGATAAAATCAGTTGAGCCATGAATAGACTATGAGAACCTCCTCTGCCTATTCTCCATTTGAGACTCTGAATCTAGCTAGCTGTACAGTAGGTATTTTGATTGCCTGGTCTGTTCACTGAAAAGGAGATGTTAAATGGGGAAACTTGAGCAATATAAAGTATTGTAACATTTCTAACCACATTGACTTATACAACAAGAGCCTCTCCTTACCTTTGAAATGCCAGAGGTGTGCGCACTGTAGAGATGGGATTTATGGCTCTTTGAAGGGAGCCGAATCTTGGGGATCCGTTCCTTTCAAAGAGCCGTTCAAAAGACTGGTTCATTTGGCTCATTTGTATATTTATATTTTTTTAAGAAGCATTCGTCGTTTTAAACATTCCACAAGGTAGCGCCATATCCCTCTGCTCTGACAATGAGATCACAATTTTGTATTTACCCTTTTTATAAAATGTGTTTGTGTAAATTGAGCTACCTTGACTTTATTCCATGCGACACCTCAAAAAACCAAGCAGGCAACAACGAACTTCCATGAGAAACAGCTTTTAGTGCAACATTTTCCAATGCAACAGTACAGAAAGATATTAAAACACTGTACTAAATAAACCCTACAATGGACTAGTGAACTGTCCTGGGGTGCATATAGCTGCAAGTTTAAACAGTTAAACCCTTTGGGTTCCATTTGTAAACTCTCAGACTTAAATTAACACTCAGAATGTACTACAGTATGGACCTTTACAGGTCCACTTGGTTTCATTTGTACACTCTGAGAATTAAATGAACACTGGTGATTTTACTGTGTATACCTGAGCAACATCGTGATTTTTTTTTGCAAAAACAAAACAACATTTGATTGAAACTCTTATTTGTGCAAAATAATACTTCTAGTATTATCAAATGAGAAAACTATGAAACGAGAAAACTAGTGCTGTATATTTCCATATGGTTGCTTCACAGGTAGCCTACAGACAGGGGAGCGTATTCAAAGAGGTGGCTGTTGGCCCTGAGTGGGGGTTACAATCACCCACCACCTTTTGTTTAGCTGGGAGACAGAGGTCTATGCATCTGTCTCCTTCCCCCTTCCTGCTTCATACAGGTGCAAATTGAATCAGGGGGCTCGAAGGGTGATCTATTGTTTGTGCCGGGTGGGGGGGCTCACCTTTGAAGCTCACACACCCACATGTACCTTCTCTAGATCTCTCTGCTATAAAGAACCATACTGAAGTGTATCGAACTGTGTGTGCCACTCCAGGCCGTTGGGCTGTGGAGATGGTTGGCTGTTCTATACTGTCTGTACTGTCTGAATAAACTGGAAGCAACGAAACCTCACTAACTAGTGATGACTCCTTCATTCTACAACCATTCATTCTCATCTCTGGGACAACAAACTTAACTGCAATATGGCGTTGTTGGCAACTACGAAAGCAATAGAAACCTTTAAGTCTGTGGTTCTCAGATACCACATTATGGCGTCGAAGTCGGCAGTCGTGTTGGTTTGTTTTTTTGGAGGCGCGAGTCTCCAGGGATACTGAGCCAGGCGTCGAAAGAACGTGCGGCGGGACATCGGGACGACGTGACGAAAACTTTTCGAGAATCTACAAGGAGAGGACTTCATGACCAGATCTAGGACGGCTGTACGACTCATCTGGCTGCCCAAACTTATCTTCTGCGATCGCTAAAGGAGCGCGCTGCGGTGCAGACGGCAGAGCGGAGAAATTGGTGTGTCGAATTTCTTCGTGGCGGGTATGTTGTGGGGAGAGGACAGCGGGTGCCGGCAGAGTGGAGAACTTGCGATGAAGGGGTTCTTCGTGGAGAGTGTGGTAACACATCTTCAGCGATCGCTAGTGGAGCGCTCTGTTGTAAACATGCAGCTATCTGTTGAACAATCTGGGTACGGCGCTGGAGCGCGGCTGGGTGAGAGGATGACATTGAGGGAGACTGCAAGAGAGACATTATCGAACGGAACGCTGCGCATATGGGACCTGGGGTTACATTTTTGTGATATGGGTGATTTAAACTATGGGGCTATGGCTGCCATGGAGGAGTGATGTGAGGATTTTTTTTTCTCTCTCTGGTCTCTGGGGTTAAATGTGGATTTTTTTATTTTTCGTTGTGCTGAGAAGACCGGGCGAATCCCGTGACGAGGTACATGGAGCCGGGACATTCCCGTGGATGTGTTTGAGGGCGAATCCCTTATGTTTTATGTATAACATTTTTCCCAGAGTTTAAAGGCTAACAGAGGGATCCTGCACGCTGATTGGTTGGAGTTGATATAATTGTAAAATGTTAACGCCTCTGGAAATGTTCCAAAATGTACTAACTTAGGAGCAAAAAGCAGGAGCGAAAAGAGCTTACTTTACTGGGTTTTGGGACCTTTCCTCGGGGTGTTTGAGTTTTCTGTCTATTTGATGTAATTCACCGTGTCGCTGTACTATGTAATCTTGGTTTTTGTATGTGCATTGTTCTGTGTGATGTTGTTTGCTGTTTTAGTTTTCCTGAATGTTTACTTTTTTTCCTGGTTGGTGTTCCGGTCGCTTTTCATGGGGGGCGGATTCTTTGTGGTTCTTTTGAAATATACGTGTTTGTGGAAGACGTTTGAAGTCTCCCATGGGGGGTCTGCTGTATATTTCCATATGGTTGCTTCACAGGTAGCCTACAGACAGGGGAGCGTATTCAAAGAGGTGGCTGTTGGCCCTGAGTGGGGGTTACAATCACCCACCACCTTTTGTTTAGCTGGGAGACAGAGGTCTATGCATCTGTCTCCTTCCCCCTTCCTGCTTCATACAGGTGCAAATTGAATCAGGGGGCTCGAAGGGTGATCTATTGTTTGTGCCGGGTGGGGGGGCTCACCTTTGAAGCTCACACACCCACATGTACCTTCTCTAGATCTCTCTGCTATAAAGAACCATACTGAAGTGTATCGAACTGTGTGTGCCACTCCAGGCCGTTGGGCTGTGGAGATGGTTGGCTGTTCTATACTGTCTGTACTGTCTGAATAAACTGGAAGCAACGAAACCTCACTAACTAGTGATGACTCCTTCATTCTACAACCATTCATTCTCATCTCTGGGACAACAAACTTAACTGCAATATGGCGTTGTTGGCAACTACGAAAGCAATAGAAACCTTTAAGTCTGTGGTTTTCAGATACCACACTAGCATAGTCAAAAATATATAGATGCAACACTCTAGTAGTACAGTCAATCAGTACTACTACAAGTAAGACGCGCGAACGCTGGAAGCGAACGCAGCTCGAAAATATTGTGTATTTACGGACTTGTAATCTGTGTTATTTCACCGTGATGGGGAGAGAACATTGACATTGTGTGTGTGTGTGTGTGTGTGTGTGTGTGTGTGTGTGTGTGTGTGTGTGTGTGTGTGTGTGTGTGTGTGTTTTTTGCAGGCTGTTGTGCATTTTAATCAGAGCATTGTCTAAATTCCTGCACTCTGGCGCACTCTGGCGGCTGCACACAGGCAGTGCACGCACGTGAGTCACATGGGGGCGCGAGCCAATGAGAGTGCGGCTGTACACAGACTCACACACTCACAACCCGAGCACGGTTACATAGTAAGCTCCACTTGGTCGGAGGCCGCCGCGCCTCCTTCCGCGTTCGCAATAAACACTACATAGATGTCAGATCAAACAAGGCTTACTCACTGTAAACGAGTGGTTCCCAAAGTGGGGGTCCTGAAATTATTTTGGCCACAGGTTTTTGATATTAAGCTACAGTACCTTGATGTTATTGCATTTTATTGCATGTTATTCATGCGACACCTAAAAAAAAACAAGCAGGCAACAATGAACTTCCAGGCAAAACAGCTTCTAGTGCAACATTTTCCAGTACAACATTTTAACAGTACAGAAAGATAGAGGTAGATAAATAGATAGATACAGCACTGTACTTAATAAACCCTCCAATGTATTGGGGTGCATATAGCTGCAATGTATTAATTTAACTCTGAGAGTGTACAAATAGAACCAAATGGACCCTTACGGTCCATTTGGTTCCATCGAGTCGAGTTAAATTAACACTCAGGATGTACTACAGAATAGACCTTTACGGGTCCATTTGGTTCCATTTGTACACTCTCAGAATTAAATGAACACTGCTGATTTTACTGTGTATACCTGAGCAACATTAGTGCACATTTTTGCAAAAACACAACAACATTTTTGATAGAAAAAGTATTATTTGTGCAAAATAATACTCTGGTAGTACAGTCAATACTACTATAAACACTACATGGACTAGTGAACAGTCCTGCAGCTGAGCGGAGTACACCTGAGCTGCTTTGATCAAAACAGGAGATCAGACGTCATCAAACAAGGCTTACTTACTGGCTGTAAACCAGTGGTTCCTCAAATGAACAAAATAAAGTGTAAACTAAATAAATGACGGCCCTCAAGCAATATATATTGCTCGGAGCAAATATATAATAAACAAGCAGAACATGCTTTAACGCGGCCTGCTTCCTGATCTGAAGGCACGCCCACTTGTAGCCCAGTGTGTAGACGTTATGACGAACCTTCACGACAGATTCCAACGCAGAGCAGAATCTGTTCTTGAGAGATTAGCCAAGCCATGACCAAGTTGGGCAGGTCGACTCATATTGCGCCTGACCAACGTCTCTAATGGTAAGCTCACTGTGACCTTTTGTGCAGTCCTCTGTTCCCGTAGTTAAGACAATCCCCCCCCCCCATGTGCGCGCCCCCCCGCGCATAATCAATGGATTCTTGTAATTCAAAGTTTTCTATGATCTGTCAAGTTTATATTTTCATTTGGTGTATTTATTTATGTAATTTATTTTCTGTCTATCGAACGAAAATAGAGCGGACAATTACGCAGTACGGCCATGAACGAGTCATGTTCCACTCCCAATTTATGTGGGATTTCAAATACTTATTCCTTCATTAATCCCCCCCCCCCACACACACACACACACCCCCCACGTCGTCACTCATAATAATCTGTCTATCAAAGGATATTAAGCCAGGGTTTCTTGCGCGTAATTACGCACGTAAGTGCATGCTGTGACATAATAATGTACTTATACTTATATAATACACAACAGCCTACTGTACGCTACCATTGTTGGGTTGTTGGCCACCGTGGCACGTCGTTTGGCAGTGGATATCCATTTGCAACCTCGTTGAGGTTGCAACCGAGGTTGCTAAGGTCACAACCTCAACGGAGGTTGTGACCTAGGTCGCTAAAGTCCCGACGCACCTCGCCAGTCGTGACCCAGCATAGCTAGTCACGACTCACGACGTCCAAGTCTCGACCTTAGCCGCCTAGGTCGCTAAAGTCGCGACCTCAGCGACCTTATAGCGACCTTAGGTCCCGACGCACGTCGCCTGCCAGCTAGGTCGCCAGCTAGACCAGTGTGCCAGGCTCCAGGCCGACGCACGGACCGCTCGGCAGCTCATGAAGTTATCCCATTTAGCTCCCAGTGTGAGCTTGTAGATCGGCTATTTTTCAAATAGCCTATGTATAAAATATGGCTGAAGTGGTTAATGTATGGTTTATAATATAATACTTTTTTCTCTGCAAAGTGTAGGATTATTATTATTATTGTTATGTCTGTCAAAAGTCCGCGGCTGTAATACAAACACAGACACGCAGTTAACCCCCACGTTATTGCCGTGCGTCCCCCCCCCTCCAAGGTGAATAAATAATTTAAGAAAAAATTAAAAAACATTAAAACCGTCATTTTTGCCCATGGAAATTATATTAAAACCCCTTTAGCTATCTATCTATCTATCTATCTATCTATCTATCTATCTATCTATCTATCTATCTATCTATCTATCTATCTATCTATCTATCTATCTATCTATCTATCTATCTGCGGTAGAGTTCAGGTCGGAATTAAATTATTATATATATAATATCATCATATTCTTTATTATGTTGGAGAAATTGATGCTATTCAAGGATTATTATTATTATTATTACGGGGCCAGAGCTCAGCTCTGGACCTGTTTTAATATTGCCTGTATTCTGTTTCTGCCACTTTTCGCAGTTCTGGCTGAACCGTGCTGTCGCTTTTTACGAAACTCGGCCATATGGTAGATGGTCATGAAAAACTATCAAGAAATAAATCTCACAATCTTTCGTCAAAAGGTGGCGCTATAGCACTCAATTGAAAATGCCAACTTTGAACAGGTACAACTCATGCCCTGTTTGACCTACAGCCATGAAACTTGGATACACATATGCGTCTTTTCATGCTGAACAACTTTCACCCTCTGACTTTTTACCTCTGACCTTTAGATCTCCCAACATTTTGAATTATATGAAAAACAGTTAAAACATATCTCCTCCTGGGATTTTTGAGTAACGTTTTACACATGAACTTTGGACCTATGCCAACAAACCTGTGCAAAAGATTTTCCATAAGTGAAAAAATGAAGCTTTAATGAGCCAATGAATATTGCAGTTTTATGACAATTATTCATCTGCCCCTAACACATACATGCAGACTCACATTTCTTTGAAACTTTGCGGTAATGTTGAGGGTCATTCCAAATATCACTGAAACCAATCTTACTCCAATTGGTCAAAGGGGGGCGCTATAGCGATTTTTTTTAAATGCAAACTTTAAACAGGCAAAAGTCATGCCTCGTTTGGCCGACAGCCATTAAACCTGCTTACACATGTGCCTTGACTCATGAGGAACACATGTATCACGTTGACCAGTAAGCTCCGCCCTTAGATTGTCTGCAATTTTGAGCAGTTTGAAAAACACTTAAACCCAGGATTTTTCAGCTATTTGCGTGAAACTGTATCATCTGTGTGATCTCCTTTTCACAGGTTTTTGTCTGTTGGTCCAATGGCTTCTCCCTTAAGCGAGTGCCTCACGACCGCGAGGTTGCCGGTTCAAGCCTCACTTGATGCAGACTCATTTAAGTTGAATTGCAAAAAACAATATAGCTGCAAGCAGCGATAACACGGGGCCAGGTTTTGCAGAGAGAAAAAAGAAAGAAGAAACTATAAGTAATTTGCAGAATAAGCCATAGAAGCATAGAACACTCAACTTGAGAGAAAAAAAGGCAGGCAGGCAGGCAGGCAGGCAGGCAGACACAGAGTGAGAGACAGACAGACAGACACAGACAGAGAGACAGACAGACAGACAGACAGACAGACAGAGAGACAGACACAGATAGACAGAGAGACAGAGAGACAGACAGACAGACAGACAGAGAGACAGACAGAGAGACAGACAGAGAGACAGACAGACACAGAGTGAGAGACAGAGACAGACACAGAGAGACAGAGAGACAGACACAGAGACAGAGAGACAGAGAGACAGACAGAGAGACAGACAGACAGACAAAAAGCAAAGTGCAATAATAGCACAATAAGACATGGAAACGGAATAGATTGCAATTGAGACAAAGCAAATGATTCCAACAGGTGAAATTACTTTTAAGCTCAACCCAGCTGAGGTGGACATACATAGGACGCAGGGGGGCAATCCCAGGTTAAGAACTTCACACATGGACACCTCAACCTATTGCTATTGACAGGAATCGAACGCTCGACCTTCGGACTCACAGGCTGAGACACGACCTGTAGTGCTATAGCTTCGTCCAGGCTGAAGTTGTCTGTTGAAGATCATACATTTTTGCCTTCTGTCATGAACCAAGCCCCTGGCTGAAACTGGTGAAAGTAGCTGATCTACAAGCTCAGAAACACGTTGCTATCTGAAAAGTTGTGAGATTGTAGATTGGCTATTTTCACAATGAAGTATGTCATACATTGAAAAAACACACCCTCAAATAAGCATTTCATGTTATCTTTAACAATTGCACATGTACTCATTGATACAGTCTTGTTGTTTGCAATGCACTTTAAATGAAGTCTCCACCAAGTGAGGCTTGAACCGGCAACCTTGATGTTGTGAAACATTCACTTAAGCGGGAAGCCATTAGACCAACAGACCTGATCTAGAGAAAACGGAGTTCAGACAGATGATACCATTTCACGCAAATAACTGAAAAATCCTGCGTTTAAGTGTTTTTCAAACTGCTCAAAATTGCGGACAATCTAAGGGCGGAGAGAGAGACATGGAAACGGAATAGATTGAAGAGAGAGACATGGAAACATAATAGATTGAAGAGAGAGAAAGATGGAAGCAGAATGGATTGATTGGACGTCTCAACCTATTGCCATTAACAGGAATCGAACCTTCAACCTTCGGATTGACAGGCTGCAACACTACCTATAGTGCTATAACTTTGTCTAGGCTGAGGTTGTCTGTTGAAGATAAAAGTGAACCAGTGAAAGCAGCCGATCTACAAGCTCAGAAACACGTTGCTATCTGAAAAGTTTTGAGATTGTAGATCGGCTATTTTCAGAATGAAGTATGTCATACATTGAAAAGACATACTCTCAAATAAGCATTTCAGGTTATCTTTAACAATTGCAGTTGCATTAATTGACACAATCATGTTGTGTGCAATGCAACTTAAATGAAGTCTGCATCAAGTGAGGCTTGAACTGGCAACCTTGAGGTTCTAAAGCGAGAAGCCATTGGACCAACAGACCTGCCCTGGAGAGAGAGAGAGAGAGAGAGAGAGAGAGAGAGAGAGAGAGAGAGAGAGAGAGAGAGAGAGAGAGAGAGAGAGAGAGAGAGAGAGAGAGAGAGAGAGAGAGAGAGAGAGAGAGAGAGAGAGAGAGAACAAACAATAGAGAGTGAATTGTGGCAACTATAAAGAGAATGGAAACATTTCTTCAATCATGTGTTTCTAATCCACACAACACAATGCCTGAGTAGGCATTGAGATTTCTATTCCACATTACCCAGGACTTGAACTGGGTCATGAACTTGTTGAGCTACTTACTGTACCAAGTGAAAAGCAACATGTGGTTTCACATTGTCTGAATTAAATATTAGATTGTAGTGTTCTAATTGACTAAAGTACTACCTTTTATCAACATGGATGCAATGCAACCAGTTCATTTCACATGAAAATATTTTTGTATTTCATCTAGACGACACAAATGAATTGTAGTATTATAATTAGACTTATACCATAAAATTAACAAATGAGCATTTCAAACCCTCACTAACACTAACCTCAGTAAAACAACACCTAAGTTTATCCTCAAGAAACACTATGTGAAAGCCAAATCATGATCACCTCAATACATTGTCAGGGACAGAGATCGAACTAGTGACCTACGGACTCACAGGCTACCTCTCTTCTCATTGAGCTAGATATATGGCCTCCCTGACAGTATCTGTTGACATCTATAATTATTTCCGTCCATTATGAACCAAGCCTCTGTGTCCCGAACTACTCTAGATCACTGGTTCACAAACCATTTAGCAATAAAGATTTTTTTTGTCTCCTTAGAACGAACTAGTGAAAGTAGCCGATCTACAAGATGTTGTTTGATTGTAGATCGGCTATTTTCACAATGAAGTATGTCACACATTGTAAAAACATACTCTCTCCAAGAAGCATTTCATGTTACCTTTAACAGTTGCACATGCATTAATTGATACAGTCATGTTTTGTGCGATACAATTGAAAAGTAGAACCGGCGACCCTGCGATCCAGAGGCTGATGCTGAAGCGAGACGCCATTGGACCAACAGACCAGAACCAGTGAAAAAAGAATTCACACTAACACTAACACTTTCACACTAACACTAACACTAAGATCACTCGTTCACAAACCATTTACCAATAGAGAAATTGTATGTCTCCTCAAAACCAAAACCAGTGAAAGCAGCCGATCTACAAGCTCACAAAACGTTGCTATCTGAAAAGTTGTGATATTGTAGATCGGCTATTTTCACAATGAAGTACGTCATACATTGAAAAAACATACTCTCAAATAAGCATTTCATGTTATCTTTACCGTTTACACATGTATTCATTGATACAGTCATGTTTTTTGCAATTCAACTTAAATGAGTGTGCATCAAGTGAGGCTTGAACCGGCGACCTTGCGGTCATGATGCACTTGCTTAAGGGAGAAGCCATTGGACCAACAGACAAGACCTCTGAAAAAAGATATGAAACGGATGATACAGTTTCACGCAAATAGCTGAAAAATCCTGGGTTTAAGTGTTTTTCAAACTGCTCAAAATTGCGGACAATCTAAGGGCGGAGCTTACTGGTCAGCGTGATACATGTGTTCCTCATGAGTCAAGGCACATGTCTAAGCAGGTTTAATGGCTGTCGGCCAAACGAGGCATGACTTTTGCCTGTTTAAAGTTTGCATTTTCAAAAAATCGCTATAGCGCCCCCCTTTGACCAATTGGAGTAAGATTGGTTTCAGTGATATTTGGAATGACCCTCAACATTACCGCAACGTTTCAAAGAAATGTGAGTCTGCATGTATGTGTTAGGGGCAGATGAATAATTGTCATAAAACTGCAATATTCATTGGCTCATTAAAGCTTCATTTTTTCACTTATGGAAAAGTCTTGCTGCTTGTTTGTCGGCATAGGTCCAAAGTTCATGTGTAAAACATTTCGTGCAGATTACTCAAAAATCCCAGGAGGAGATAGGTTTTAACTGTTTTTCATATAATTCAAAATGGTGGGAGATCTAAAGGTCAGAGGTCAAAAGTCAGAGTGTGAAAGTCGTTGATCTTGAGTAGACGCGTATGTATATTGAAGTTTCATGGCTGTAGGTCAAACAGGGCATGAGTTGTACCTGTTCAAAGTTGGCATTTTGCTATAGCGCCACCTTTTGACGAAAGATTGTGAGAATTATTTCTTGATAGTTTTTCATGACCATCTACCATATGGCCAAGTTTCGTAAAAAGCGTATGCACGGTTCAGCCAGAACTGCCAAAAGTGGCAGAAGAAAAAAGAGGGGAACATTAAAACAGGTCCAGAGCTGAGCTCTGGCCCCGTAATGACTGTATCAATGAATACATGTGCAAACGGTAAAGATAATATGAAATGCTTATTTGAGAGTATGTTTTTTCAATGTATGACGTACTTCATTGTGAAAATAGCCGATCTACAATCTCACAACTTTTCAGATAGCAACGTGTTTCTTTTTCAGCTATTTGCGTGAAACTGTATCATCTGTCTGATCTCTTTTTTCACAGATTTTATCTGTTGGTCCAATGGCTTCTCCCTTAAGTGAGTGCCACACGACCTGAAAATAGCCGATCTACAATCTCACAACTTTTCAGATAGCAACGTGTTTCTTTTTCAGCTATTTGCGTGAAACTGTATCATCTGTCTGATCTCTTTTTTCACAGATTTTATCTGTTGGTCCAATGGCTTCTCCCTTAAGTGAGTGCCACACGACCACAAGGTTGCCGGTTCAAGCCTCACTTGATGCAGACTCATTTAAGTTGAATTGCAAAAAACATGACTTTATCAATGAATACATGTGCAAACGGTAAAGATAACATGAAATGCTTATTTGAGAGTATGTTTTTTCAATGTATGACGTACTTCATTGTGAAAATAGCCGATCTACAATCTCACAACTTTTCAGATAGCAACGTGTTTCTGAGCTTGTAGATCAGCTACTTTCACCAGTTTCAGCCAGGGGCTTGGTTCATGACAGAAGGCAAAAATGTATGATCTTCAACAGACAACTTCAGCCTGGACGAAGCTGTAGCGGTGCCGGGAGAGGGATAGTCTGGTTACCTAACGTGCAATCACGCTTCAGCATTTCCTAATTCCCCCATAAGATGGGAAAGCTACACTCTCATTGACTGCTGTTTTCAAATCACACCTCCTCATTTCCATTTAATGGAAATGCTCGATTCTAATTAGCTGGGGAAAAGATGGAGGTGGAGATAAAGAATTTGGAGACACCTGATTCGTTTTTCTGCAACCAACCAGCAAGCGTTCCTTCCAGCTTCTCTCATCTTTTTTTTTTCAAGCACAGGTGTGTTGATTAGGCTGCAGCTGAACTTATGGTGAACTCTGCTTGCAAGTTGCTATGACATCAAAGGGGCTCCATTTGAGCTGAAACCTTGCCATTTTCCAGTAAAGCAGAGTTTAATAGCAATTATTTCATTCATGTCTTTGTATGTTTGAAAAGAAGATGTGTATATTTTGCAATAAATCTGCACTTTATTTCTACAGCAGTACTTTTGACTTGTTTCTACCAAAGATATCTGTAAAAATAGCAGTCAAGCAAATATATTTGCTTGTGTGTGTGTGTGTGTGTGTGTGTGTGTGTGTGTGTGTGTGTGTGTGTGTGTGTGTGTGTGTGTGTGTGTGTGTGTGTGTGTGTGTGTGTGTGTGTGTGTGTGTGTGTGTGCTAACACACTGCATATAACTCAGTCCATAATTATAACATAGTGTATGTTCATACAATATATATGCTAACACACTGCATATAACTCAGTCCATAATTATACTATAGTGTATGTTCATACAGTATATATGAATATACATTAGTATATTCATATATACTGTATGAACATACACTATATTATAATTATGGACTGAGTTATATGCAGTGTGTTAGCGCACACTAACGTGTGTGTGCATATATATATATATATATATATATATATATATATATATATATATATATATATATATATATATATATATATATGCATACACTATATTATAATTATGGACTGAGTTACACACACACACACACACACACACAAGTAAGACGCGCGAACGCTGGAAGCGAACGCAGCTCGAAAATATTGTGTATTTACAGACTTAATCCGTGTTATTTCACCGTGATGGGGAGAGAACATTGAGAGTGTGTGTGTGTGTGTGTGTGTGTGTGTGTGTGTGTGTGTGTGTGTGTGTGTGTGTGTGTGTGTGTGTGTGTGTGTGTGTGTGTGTGTGTGTGTGTGTGTGTGTGTGTGTGTGTGTGTGTGTGTGTGTGTGTGTGTGGCAGGCTGGTGTGCATTGTCTAAATTCCTGCACTCTGGCGCACTCGGGTGGCTGCTTACAGGCAGTGCACGCATGTGAGTCACATGGGTGCATGCAGCCAATGAGAGGTGAACACAGACGGACAGACACACATACACACACACAACCTGAGCAGGGTTACATAGTAAGCTCCACTTGGTCGGAGGCGCGGCTTCGCTTCGCCGCGCCTCCTTCCGCGTTCGCAAATACAAAATATAACTACTTGGCTGTATGGCAATCCCAATAAGGCACTGACCTCTTTGTGTCACTAATTAAATTATATTTGAAAGATTCAGATCACTTGGTAAGACTTTGGGTGGGTTAGAGAGATGTTCCGGTCGGGAATCGAACTGGTGACCTTTCGATCCACAGCTCCCCCTTCCTCCTCCTCCCCCACAGCTTCTCCTCCCCCCTCCTTCCCCTTTTTTCCTCTTCTTCCCCCCCCCTTACCCAGGCTATTGTTCCCCAGCTTTAGCGGTACAGGTCGTGTCTCAGCCTGTGAGTCCGAAGGTCGAGCGTTCGATTCCTGTCAATAGCAATAGGTTGAGGTGTCTCTGTGTCTCTCTGTCTCTGTCTCTGTCTCTGTGTCTCTCTGTCTCTCTGTCTCTCTGTCTCTGTGTCTCTTTGTCTCTGTGTCTCTGTGTCTCTCTGTCTCTGTGTCTGTGTCTCTGTGTCTGTCTGTCTGTCTGTCTGTCTGTCTGTCTGTCTGTCTGTCTGTCTGTCTGTCTGTCTGTCTGTCTGTCTGTCTGTCTGTCTGTCTGTCTGTCTGTCTGTCTGTCTGTCTGTCTGTCTGTCTGTCTGTCTCTCACTCTGTGTCTCACTCTGTCTGTCTGTCTGTCTGTCTGTCTGTCTGTCTGTCTGTCTGTCTGTCTGTCTGTCTGTCTGTGTCTCACTCTGTCTGTCTGTCTGTCTGTCTGTCTGTCTGTCTGTCTGTCTGTCTGTCTGTCTGTCTGTCTGTCTGTCTGTCTGTCTGTCTGTCTGTCTGTCTGTCTGTCTGTCTGTCTGTCTGTCTGTCTGTCTGTCTCTCACTCTGTCTGTCTGTCTGTCTGTCTGTCTGTCTGTCTGTCTGTCTGTCTGTCTGTCTGTCTGTCTGTCTGTCTGTCTGTCTGTCTGTCTGTCTGTCTGTCTGTGTCTCTGTCTGTCTGTCTGTCTCTCTGTCTCTCTGTCTCTCTGTCTCTCTGTCTCTCTGTCTCTCTGTCTCTCTGTCTCTCTGTCTCTGTGTCTCTGTCTGTCTCCCACTCTGTGTCTCTGTCTGTCTCTCACTCTGTGTCTCTGTCTGTCTCTCACTCTGTGTCTTTGTCTGTCTCTCACTCTGTGTCTCAGTCTGTCTCTCACTCTGTGTCTCTGTGTCTCTGTCTGTCTGTCTGTCTGTCTGTCTGTCTGTCTGTCTGTCTGTCTGTCTGTCTGTCTGTCTGTCTGTCTGTCTGTCTGTCTGTCTGTCTGTCTGTCTGTCTGTCTGTCTGTCTGTCTCTCTGTCTCTCTGTCTCTCTGTCTGTCTCTCTGTCTCTCTGTCTCTGTGTCTCTGTCTGTCTCTCACTCTGTGTCTCTGTCTGTCTCTCACTCTGTGTCTCTGTCTGTCTCTCACTCTGTGTCTTTGTCTGTCTCTCACTCTGTGTCTCTGTCTGTCTCTCACTCTGTGTCTCTGTCTGTCTGTCTGTCTGTCTGTCTGTCTGTCTGTCTGTCTGTCTGTCTGTCTGTCTGTCTGTCTGTCTGTCTGTCTGTCTGTCTGTCTGTCTGTCTGTCTGTCTGTCTGTCTGTCTGTCTGTCTGTCTGTCTGTCTCTCACTCTGTCTCTGTGTCTCTCTGTCTCTGTGTCTCTCTGTCTCTGTGTCTCTCTCTCTGTCTCTCTGTCTCTCTGTCTCTGTGTCTCTGTGTCTCTGTGTCTCTCTGTCTCTGTGTCTCTGTGTCTCTGTGTCTCTGTGTCTCTGTGTCTCTCTGTCTCTGTGTCTCTCTGTCTCTCTGTCTCTGTGTCTCTCTGTCTCTCTGTCTCTGTGTCTCTGTGTCTCTGTCTGTCTCTCACTCTGTGTCTCTGTGTCTCTGTCTGTCTCTCACTCTGTGTCTCTGTCTGTCTCTCACTCTGTGTCTCACTCTGTCTCTCACTCTGTGTCTCTGTCTCACTCTGTCTCTCACTCTGTGTCTCTGTGTCTCTGTCTGTCTCTTACTCTGTGTCTCTGCGTCTCTGTCTGTCTCTCACTCTGTGTCTCTGTCTGTCTCTCACTCTGTGTCTCTGTGTCTCTGTCTGTCTCTCACTCTGTGTCTCTGTGTCTCTGTCCGTCTCTCACTCTGTGTCTCTGTCTGTCTCTCACTCTGTGTCTCTGTGTCTCTGTCTGTCTCTTACTCTGTGTCTCCGTCTGTCTCTCACTCTGTGTCTCTGTCTGTCTCTCACTCTGTGTCTCTGTGTCTCTGTCTGTCTCTCACTCTGTGTCTCTCTGTCTCCGTCTGTCTCTCACTCTGTGTCTCTGTCTGTCTCTCACTCTTTGTCTCTGTCTGTCTCTCACTCTGTTTATCTGTGTCTCTGTCTGTCTCTCACTCTGTGTCTCTGTCTGTCTCTCACTCTGTGTCTCTGTCTGTCTCTCACTCTGTGTCTCTGTCTGTCTCTCACTCTGTGTCTCTGTCTGTCTCTCACTCTGTGTCTCTGTCTGTCTCTCACTCTGTGTCTCTGTCTGTCTCTCACTCTGTGTCTCTGTCTGTCTCTCACTCTGTGTCTCTGTGTCTCTGTCTGTCTCTCACTCTGTGTCTCTGTCTGTCTCTCACTCTGTGTCTCTGTCTGTCTCTCACTCTGTGTCTCTGTCTGTCTCTCACTCTGTGTCTCTGTCTGTCTGTCTGTCTGTCTGTCTGTCTGTCTGTCTGTCTGTCTGTCTGTCTGTCTGTCTGTCTGTCTGTCTGTCTGTCTGTCTGTCTGTCTGTCTGTCTGTCTGTCTGTCTGTCTGTCTGTCTCTCACTCTGTCTCTGTGTCTCTCTGTCTCTGTGTCTCTCTGTCTCTGTGTCTCTCTGTCTCTCTGTCTCTGTGTCTCTGTGTCTCTGTGTCTCTGTGTCTCTGTGTCTCTCTGTCTCTGTGTCTCTGTGTCTCTGTGTCTCTGTGTCTCTGTCTGTCTCTCACTCTGTGTCTCTGCGTCTCTGTCTGTCTCTCACTCTGTGTCTCTGTCTGTCTCTCACTCTGTGTCTCTGTGTCTCTGTCTGTCTCTCACTCTGTGTCTCTGTCTGTCTGTCTCTCACTCTGTGTCTCTGTCTGTCTCTCACTCTGTGTCTCTGTATCTCTGTCTGTCTCTCACTCTGTGTCTTTGTCTGTCTCTCACTCTGTGTCTCTGTCTGTCTCTCACTCTGTGTCTCTGTGTCTCTGTCTGTCTCTCACTCTGTGTGTCTCTCTGTCTCTGTTTGTCTCTCACTCTGTGTCTCTGTCTGTCTCTCACTCTTTGTCTCTGTCTGTCTGTCTCTCACTCTGTGTCTCTGTGTCTCTGTCTGTCTCTCACTCTGTGTCTCTGTCTGTCTCTCACTCTGTGTCTCTGTCTGTCTCTCACTCTGTGTCTCTGTCTGTCTCTCACTCTGTGTCTCTGTGTCTCTGTCTGTCTCTCACTCTGTGTCTCTGTGTCTCTGTCTGTCTCTCACTCTGTGTCTCTGTCTGTCTCTCACTCTGTGTCTCTGTCTGTCTCTCACTCTGTGTCTCTGTCTGTCTGTCTGTCTGTCTCTCACTCTGTGTCTGTGTCTGTCTGTCTGTCTCTCACTCTGTGTCTCTGTCTGTCTGTCTGTCTATCACTCTGTGTCTCTGTCTGTCTGTCTGTCTGTCTGTCTGTCTGTCTGTCTGTCTGTCTGTCTGTCTGTCTGTCTGTCTGTCTGTCTGTCTGCCTGCCTGCCTGTGTCTGTCTGTCTGTCTGTCTGTCTGTCTGTCTGCCTGCCTGCCTGCCTGCCTGCCTGCCTGCCTGCCTGCCTGCCTGCCTGCCTGCCTGCCTTTCTGCCTGCCTGCCTGCCTGCCTACCTACCTGCCTGCCTTTTTTTCTCTCAAGTTGAGTGTTCTATGCTTCTATGGCTTATTCTGCAAATTACTTATAGTTTCTTCTTTCTTTTTTCTCTCTGCAAAACCTGGCCCCGTGTTATCGCTGCTTGCAGCTATATTTATTATTATTATTACCCCAACCTATTTTGGAGACCTGGCAACCCTGACGTAGCCCCGACGGTAAGCGTGTTACGTCACTTTCTGTATTGTCTGAGCTAGCGAGACGTATATCGTTTAGCTGTGCAAGACGCTAACGTTGATATTATTGTATTATTGTGATTTAAGCACACACTGCCACTGCTAACTACTACCCTATTTCTCTACTGTGTGGCGACTTTATCGTTGCTTGGGCTGATTGTCTAGCTAAGGGACTAACTTTGCCGTTGGTTGTTGGCTTTACAATTATCCTAGCTTTAGCTTTAGCTTAGCGGCTACCCTGGGCTGCTGGGCTATGGCTTCTCACTCCTTCCCCCCCCCGGTTCCCGTCTCGCTCTCATCCTCTCTACTGTGCTGTTTGCCACATGTATAGTTACAACTCCGACAACTTTATTGAATGTACGGATGTATGTAACAAGTGCTGTGTGTTTGCAGCGCTGGAGGAGAGGCTCTGGCAGCTAGAGGAAACCATAGCTAGCTGTGCTCACTTTAGCCTAGCCTCTGCTCCCGTGCAACAGGGAACAGGGGGACATTACCAGTCACGGTCACCGATCGTGACTGATCATAGTCCCCACACGCACCCTACGACCCAAGACGGTTGGGTGACTGCTCCTGGTCGTAAGCGTAGTAATAAACAAAAGCACACGGGACACCAACCACTTCACGTTTCAAACAGATTTTCCCCACTCGCTGCTACACCCGTTGAGTTTAGCAGTGAGACGTCAGCCCCACTCTGTGACACGCCCCCTCAGTGTGTCACTGAGAATACAACTCTGGTTATTGGTAGTTCTATAATAAGAAACGTGAAGTTAGTGACACCAGGGACCATAGTCAAATGCATCCCCGGGGCCAGAGCGGGCGACATCGAATCAGATTTAAAAATGCTGGCTAAAAGTAAACATAAACGTTATGATACAATTGTAATCCACTGCGGTGGCAATGACACACGACTTAAGAGATCAGAGATCACGAAGATAAATATTGGGTCTGTGTGCACATACGCAAAGACAATGTCGGACTCCGTAGTTTTCTCTGGTCCCCTGCCAAATATGATTGGTGATGAGATGTACAGCCGTATGTCTTCATTCAACCGCTGGTTATCAAGGTGGTGTCCAGATAATAACGTGGGCTTTATAAATCATTGGCAAACTTTCGAGGGGAAAACTGGTCTGATGGGGAGAGACTGCATACATCCAACTTGGGATGGTGCGGCGCTCATCTCTAGAAATATAGACGAGTTTATCAATAAACAATGACCACCCAGAGTTGGGACCAGGAAGCAGAGTTGCAGTCCTACACGCTTCTCTGTGCTTCCACCAGAGCAGCCACATACCCTACAAATCAGAACAATTGAAACTACTCGACCCCCTAGGCATGTGAAACCAAGGGTTCGAGGAGCTGTGCATAAAAACTTGGCACATATCAAAATTAATGCAGTAGTGCCACAAAACAAAATTATTAAATGTGGACTCCTGAACATTAGATCTCTACGCTATAAAGGTGTATTGGTAAATGAAATCATATCAGACAACCATCTTGATCTACTTTGTCTTACCGAAACATGGCTGGGTGAGTAAGAATACGTCAGTCTAAATACAGCCACCCCACCAAGTCACACAAATGCTCATATTCCTCGAGACACCGGCCAGATTGGAGGTGGAGTTGCAGCCATTTTCAACTCAAGCTTAATAATCAGCCCCAGACCCAGGCTGACTTAGAAAACGTTTGAAAGTCACTCACTCTTTCGCACCCAAGCTGGAAATCATTACAGCCTTTATTATTTGTTACAGTGTACCGCCCTCCTGGGTCCTACACTGAATTTCTATCTGAATTCTCAGAGTTTCTATCACGCCTAGTCCTAGACTCTGATAGAATCATTTTGGCTGCCGACATGAACATCCACGTAGATGTAGTAACCGATACCCTCAGTAAAGCGTTTATTACAGTAATTGAGTCAATCGGTTTCTCTCAGTGTGTAGATAAACCTACTCACAAGTTCAACCATAAATTGTTTTGGTCTATGGTATTGAAATTGAACATCTCATAGTCTTCCCATATAATGAGAACCTCTCCGACCACTATTTAATAACCTTTGATTTTACATTAATTGATTACTCACCATTGGACAAAAATGTATTTGGTAGAAATCTATCCGATAGTGCTGTGGGCAAATTTAAGGAAGCAATACCATCAGCCATCAACTCAGTATATTCCAACACAATTGAAGATCTCTATACTTATAGCCCCTCTCAGGTCGATCATCTTGTTAATAGTGTCACAGGCTCCCTTCAGACAACGCTTGACTCTGTTGCTCCTTTAAGAAAGAGGGTAATAAAGCAACAGAGGCTAGCCCCATGGTATAACTCTGGAACTAAAAATCTAAAGCGAACGTCACGTAAGCTTGAAAGGATATGGCGTTCAACCAAACAGAAAGAATCCTGTATAGCCTGGCAGAACAGCCTTAAAATATATAGGAAGGCACTCTGCAATGCCAGAGCCACCTATTATTCATCTTTAATAGAGGAAAACAAAAACAACCATAGGTTCCTTTTTGACACTCTAGCCAAATTGACAAAAAGTCATGACTCTACTGATCCGCGTATTCCTATATCCCTTAGCAGCAATGATTTCGTGAATTTTTTCAATGGTAAAATCAATACTATCAGAGATAGTATTGATAACCTACTGCTCTCTGCCCCTGCTGGACCACCCTCCGATGTGGTATCCTCAGAAGTGGCTGTGCGACACAGTGTATATTTGGACAGTTTCTCTCCGGTCGAGCTCTCCGAATTCACTTTAATGATCACATCTTCCAAACCAACGACCTGTCTCTTGGATCCAGTCCCAACTAGATTACTTAAAGAGGTCCTGACCCCGGTTGGTGCATCCCTACTCGATATGATCAATATGTCTCTGGTGACGGGCTACGTACCACAGTCCTTTAAGGTAGCTGTCATCAAACCCCTCCTCAAGAAGCCTACTCTCGACTCAGGCATTTTGGCTAACTATAGACCTATATCGAACCTTCCATTTCTCTCTAAAATCCTTGAGAAAGCAGTCGCCAAGCAGTTATGTGAATTTTTACATAACAATAAGCTATTTGAAGCTTTTCAGTCAGGATTCAGAGCACACCATAGCACTGAGACGGCATTGGTGAAGGTCACAAATGACCTCCTGATTGCATCCGATAACAACCTTCTCTCTGTACTGGTTTTGTTGGACCTCAGTGCTGCATTTGATACTATTGATCACCATATTTTGTTACAGAGACTAGAGCATTTGGTTGGCATTAAGGGTGCTGCATTGAACTGGTTTGAGTCCTATCTGTCTGACAGATTTCAATTTGTAAGCGTTAACGATACACCCTCATTACGCGAAAAGGTTAAATACGGAGTCCCACAAGGCTCTGTACTTGGACCAATACTATTTACTCTATATATGCTTCCTTTAGGTGAGATAATTAGGAAACACTCTATAAATGTCCACTGTTATATACACAATTATATCTATCGATGAAGCCAGATGAAACAGATTAACTGGCTAAACTTCAAGCATGTCTTATAGACATCAAGAGTTGGATGACCCGTAATTACCTACTCCTCAACTCGGA
Source organism: Gymnoscopelus braueri (assembly GCF_963280865.1). Taxonomy (NCBI): domain Eukaryota; kingdom Metazoa; phylum Chordata; class Actinopteri; order Myctophiformes; family Myctophidae; genus Gymnoscopelus; species Gymnoscopelus braueri. The sequence goes on along the minus strand of NC_137626.1, from coordinate 40,468,303 downwards.
CAAAACTGAAGTTATTGTACTTGGCCCTAAGCACCTCAGAGATAAATTAGCCGATAAGAATTTTACCCTAGATGGTATTACCTTGACCTCCAGGGCCACTGTAAAGAATCTGGGAGTCACGTTTGACCAAGATATGTCCTTTCAGTCCCACATAAAACAAATTTCAAGAAATGCTTTTTTTCACCTGCGTAATATTGCAAAAGTTAGGCACATTCTGTCCCAAAATGATGCAGAAAAACTTGTTCACGCATTTGTTACTTCTAGGCTGGACTATTGCAACGCTTTATTATCAGGCTGCCCAAGTAAGTCCCTAAATAGCCTGCAGCTAGTCCAGAATGCCGCTGCGCGCATACTGACAGGAACCAGAAGAAGAGATCATATCACTCCTTCATTGGCCTCTTTGCACTGGCTCCCAGTTAAATACAGAATAGAGTTTAAAGTTTTCCTCCTCACATACAAGGCTCTCAATGGACAGTCACCAGTATATCTCAAAGAACTCATCGAGCCCTATAAACCAGCCAGAACACCATTGCGTCCACAGTATGAAAAAATCGGCGGTCCGGACCAAAATGCCAGGGCTGAATTTTGGTCCCAGTCCGGCCCTGGGTTGTATGAACTGGATAAAGTTAATGTTTAATATTGCAGCTCCGAGACTGGACACAGTGGACAGTAGTGTAGCTCTGATCCATAACCTAAGGAGATCTCCTTCTAAGGCCAGAGCTATAGTTTGACCCACTTTGCGCAGCGCACTGGTGTGTAATTAATTATTTTTGAGCACGTTATTTTCTGCATGGGTGTTAGGCTACTTCCTACTGCATAATGCATTCCAATGATCCCAACGATATAAGACCTTATTTTATTTTTTTGAATCAGGACAATCATAGGCTGTAATAATTTAAAGGAATTATCCCCTCAACACTTCTGTTTATAAAAATAACTATCAGACAAGCACCCATGTCTGTACTTTTTTTTTGAGAGAGAGAGATTACACTGGTAGCTGTCCAGTGCTGAAATCGCAAGCTTGTAGATCGGCCATTTTATTATAATAATAATGCTAATAATAAGGTGGGTCCGTGGGGCAGCTTAGAGGGGCTGGGGGGGGGGGGGGGGGGGGGTAGGACACGTGGCCGACGCGGTCCGTGCGGTCGGTCGGGAGCATGGCTCGGGCCCGGCAGGCGACGTGCGTCGGGACCTAAGGTCACTAAGCTCGCTGAGGTTGCGACCTTAGCGACCTCGGTGGCTAAGGTAGCGGCAGCGACGGGTCGGCTCAGTCAACGACCTGTTACTCAGTCATCCACCTGCTGCTCGTCGGAGGTCGTTGAGGTTGCAACTGAGGTCGCTAAGGTCACGACCTCAACGGAGGTTGCGACCTAGGTCGCTAAAGTCCCGACACACCTCACGAGTCGTGACCAAGCATCGCTAGTCACGACTCACGACGTCCAAGTCTCGACCTTAGCCGCCTAGGTCGCTAAAGTCGCGACCTCAGCGACCTTATAGCGACCTTAGGTCCCGATGCACGTCGCCTGCCAGCTAGGTCGCCAGCTAGACCAGTGTGCCAGGCTCCCGACCGACTATCTATCTATCTATCTATCTATCTATCTATCTATCTGCGGTAGAGTTCATGTCGGAATTAAATTATTATATATATAATATCATCATATTCTTTATTATGGTGGCGAAATTGATGCTATTCAAGGATTATTCTTATTCTTATTCTTATTCTTATTCTTATTCTTATTATTATTATTATTATCATTACCCTTATTATTATTATTATTATTATTATTATTATTACATTTCATATATTTCTTTGGCCATGTTTTGTACATTTTCAAAACACTTTTTTTCATTGGACATATTTATAAATTGTTCGATGTGAAACATATATTTTATTTGCAGTACGGACATCGATGCACATACGACATATCACACAAGACACAATGCATGCACAGTTCAATGTGAAACTTTATTCATGAACCAAGGGACCATAATATATATATATCTATATAATAATGTATAAATACTCTATATACTCTACTTCCTTCTGTGGTGACATTAAACAAATGACAAATAACAAAATTATATATTTTTTTCCTTAAAAAAAGCCACATGATTATATTTAACAGGCTGTACAAAAATAAATAGTGTTTGAATATTCTGTACAAAATAAAAAAGAAATCAAGAAATAAATGCACCTTCGCAGAAGGTAGGAAAAACTTCCTTATGAAGCATTAGATGGACACACACACACACACACACACACACACACACACACACGCGCGAGCACACACACGTACACCTCTTTGGACTATGGTCAGAACATGCATGTGATCGGTGGCAATAATTCATTTGTTCCCCTTGATTTTGGTTGCGCACCGACAATTACAGATCTGCAAGTTCACAAGGCATTGCAGCACAACGTGTTGTGAACTTGTAGATCTTCTATTTTCTGTGTTTGACACATACGCGCAACCAAGCAAAACTATACATACTCACTATGCTGATTGTATCTGTCCAACCCAGCTTGGACAAACCACACACACACACACACACACACACACACACACACACACACACACACACACACACACACACACACACACACACACACACACACACACACACACACACACACACACACACACACACACACACGCATGACATTGGCACTGGCAGCATTGTTCATGTCGCTGCAGTCTGGCTGCAGTTCTACATCTTCACAGCCAGGTGGCGCCAGGCCACCCAATGTGACTTTTACACTTGACCCAAAAAAAGAAACAAGTCTGTGGCAAGAATAATGGCTGTCCACTTTCGACAGGGAGGCCGTGAATGGAGAAGATCGGATCGTCTTGACACAATGGAGGTGGTTTGATGAGAAACGTTAGACCGCTGTCCTTAGCAAGCGCCCTGATTGCATCTGGATTCTAGGGGATCCCCATCAAAGTGAGTTCATATACTGTAGCATCAAAATCAGTTTTATCCCTGTTTATGTACTTTGGCTTTTCTACAAGCTCACAACGCGCCGCGATGCAATGCATTGTGGGCTATTGAAAACACAAATCTTCTCTTCTCGGGGTCCCTTGCACAACATCTTTTCAGACGGGGGTCAAATACATGTTGAATTTGGACGGTTTGTGACGTGAAAACATTTGTGAGGCACAGTTCTTTAGCAAGCGCCCTGATTGCACAAGTCCAGCAACGGCCGGGGCCGGTCTTTGGGGTCGCAGCTGTCGTGCGTCAGTGTGCGTCCCTCGTGGCCCACGCAGCGCAGCGGCCGCTTGCGGAAGCCCCGCCCGCACGTCTTGGAACAGGCCGACCACTCCCCCAGGAGCCAGGAGGGGCACGGGTGCGAGGCGCACTCCCGCGACACCAGTGGCCGCAGCTCCTCGGGGCAGTCGGCGGACGGGCGGCCCTGCGGGTCGGAACACGCCACCTCACGCTGCTGCGTGCCTCCGCCGCAACTCTGCGAGCACGGCCCCCACTCCCGCAGCGTCCACTCGGCCCCTCCCACCTCGCGGATGGCGTTGATGGATGGGCGGCGCCCCCCGCCGTTGGAGTTGGAGTTGGCGCCGTTGTTGCTGCCGGCAGGTCTGGGAGCGAAGTAGCTGAACTTGACGCGAGGTCTCGGGGAGTCGCCCACAGACAGCACCTGGAGACCAAGGGTGGAGAGTCAGTAAGTACATTTACTCGAGTACGATACTTCAGCACAATGTTGAGGTATAGGCTACACTGACTTTACTTGGGGACTTCCATTTTTATTTAAGTGTGCCTGCCATGTAATGGCAAAACACTTATTGTAATCCACCATACTTATTAATACATATTTATTTATCCTTGCAAAATTCGATTGACCATAACTGCCGCACCGTTTACACAACCCCGCCAATATGTGCATCAAAACGTGCGGCTTGGCCGGGAATGATGTGCTCGGAAATAAAATTTCCGTTACGCGTTACCATTGCGACGTTATTCGCAAAACAACAAGTTTTTTGGCCGCATGCCGCGCCCCAAATGCTACTCCTCCCACACGGTTGAAAAAGTCTGCGGCAATGTATACAACAAAACGTGCGCAACGACCGGACCAACCAGGCTTTTACTTTTCTCGCCGTTTCGCGTTACCACGGCTACGTAATCGGCAAAACCACGTAGCCACGCCCCCTTTTTAATCCCCCATTCGAACCCAGGGGGGACCCATGTTTTTTTTTTCTTTTTTTCAAAATTTGTTTTTATCCCCCCAAAAAAAATATCATTTTTTTTTTTCCAGAATTATTTCTTAAATTTTTTTTTTCCCACCCACACACTCTGAGGGGTGTGGAGCTCAATGGTGCAATCCGGAAGTGGATCTATTCACTTCCGGTTTTAAAAAGTGCCCAAAATGCTCCGAAGCTTTGAGGACCTCCCGTAAGTGGGGGTCTGCCAACAAATGCATCAGACCCAAAAGTGGATTTATTCACTTCCGGTTTTGAGAAATGCCCAAAATGCTCCGAAACTTCGCCTAAATGGGGGTCTGCGAACAAATATATGCTCAGTTTTTGCCTCAGACCACCAAAAGTGGGTGAAACAAGCACTTGAAACCATTTGAGTAATTGTTTATATATAATTGTTTTTGTTAGACTTTTTTCAAACATTGTTTTAGATGCTCATTTTTTCCTTACATTTTTCGTCTTTTTTGCTTTCCTTTTTTAGTTTTTGGTTTATTTTGTATTTATTTTTTAAATAATGTTTTGCTGTTTTTTTTTTTTACCCCACCAAAATAGACCACCCAAAAACCTGTTAGGAGCACGTTTCAGGCCATTTGGAGTCAATTAGGTACTTTGTAGTGAAACTATTTTGAGTCTAAATAACATGCAATCTAAATGACAATTCATTACATGTTTCATATCATTTTTAGTTACTTCTACTTCACTACAGCTCATTGTACTTTTTCACTTTTTCTCTTTTTCACTCAGTTTTAGTTACAAGTTACTTTATAGATTTAGATACAAACTTGTATCGTGACATTGTGAGCTTGTAGCTCGGCTATTTTAGAGAGTTTGAAAAAAAAATTGAACCATTTTTGTACATTTTGCAATACTTTAGTACTTACACACGTAACAAATTATTTACATTGTGGTATTGCTACTTTTACTAACAAAGTTTCAGTAAAAATGTGTAAAGAATATGAGTACTTCCATCATTGACTACAGCAGTGGTTCTCAAAGTAGGGTCCGGGGACCCCCAGGAGTCCTTGGAGGGTTTCCAGGGGGTTCCCAAAACAATGGGTTAATATCCACTTATACATTGGCTATTCAAGAGTTCCGAAAATGTTTGGAAAATGTTGAATAGGTTTGAATTTCTTCTCTTCTGGCGCAAAATATTTTCCGATGGGGGTCCCGTGACTAAATACATGTCTATTTGGGGGTCCTTGACACGAAAATGTGTGAGAACCACTTTAAGAGAGTATTTCTACTTAAGCAGTGGTGTAAAGTAACAAATAACATTTACTCAAGTACTGTAATTAAGTAAAGTTTTGAGGTACTTTTATATTACTGGAGTATTTCCAATTTTCAATGCTTCTACTCCACTACATCTCAGAGGCAAATATTGTACTTTTACTCGTAACAGAGTACTTCTACATTGCAGAATTGATACTTTTACTCAGGTAAAACATTTGAGTACTTTTTCCACCACTGTACTTAAAGGGCAAGACCACTTTGGTAGAGCTTTGGGTTGTGTAGTTACCTTGCCATGATGTAACTCCAAAGGTGGACTAGAAATCTAAAATAATTGTTCCATTGTTTAGAAATGATAATTCAAAATATGCTCCTCATTGACTTACATTGTGCGGTAAAACAGCTCTCAAAGTCACTCCTTTAGCACATAAACGAACACAAACAAAGCTGATTCTGACAATATAGATCACCACCAAACCCAGTACTGTTTTTTTTTTTAATAAAAATGTCAACTTCCTGTTGATTTTACTATTTGAAGATCCGGATCCGGAACCGCGGATCCAGTCCGGGTTTTCTTCTTAATAAAAATAGCAAAATCAACAGGAAGTTAACATTTGTATTTAAAAAAAGAACAGTACTGGGTTTGGTGATGTTCTATATTGTCTGAATCAACTTTGTTTGTGTTCGTTTATGTGCTAAAAGAGACAGTACAATGTAAGTCAATGAGGAGCATATTTTGAATTATCAATTTCTAAACAATGGAACAATTATTTTTGATTTCTTGTCGACCTTTAGAGTTACATCATGGCAAGGTAACTACACAACCCAAACCTCTACCAAAGTGGTCTTGCCCTTTAAGTAAGACATATCCGAGTACTTCCACCAGCACTGACCTGTATGGTGATGGCCTCGGGGAGCGGAGAGAAGCTGCGCAGACGCTCGAGCGCAGCAGACGATCCGCTGTAGCGGAGCAGCGCCCCCTTCAGGGCGATGTCGGTCTCCAGGGTCATCAGCTTGTAGTCGCCGTTCAGCAGGTAGCCGCCGTCCTGCCGACGCACCGCCAGGTAGCTGTTGTCATGGCGACCGTTGCCGTGGGCTCGCTGCTTGACGTCCAGGTGGGTGGCGCCCGCCGGGATGGTGACCACGTCCTGGTAACCTGGCCTGGAGGGACGGCAACACAGAAGGGTAAAACTTAGACATGAACATTTTAATTTATGTATCATATTTATTATAGCTATTAAATTGATTTTGATATAATGCTATACAATCAGTGGTGGAAAAAAATACTCAAATGTTTTACTTCAGTTAAAGTATCAATACTGCAATGTAGAAGTACTCTGTTACAGGTAAAAGTCCGGAATAAAACATTTACTTGAGTAAAAGTACAACAGTATTGGTATCAAAATGTGTACCAAAAGTAAAAGTACTAAAATGTTTGAAAATAGCAGATCTACAAGCTCACAACGTGTCGCGATGTGACGCGTTGTGAGCTTGTAGATCTGCTATTTTCAAATAGCCTAGGTATAAAACAGGGCTAAAGCGGTTAATAACGTAATCATTTATATATTATATTATAACGTAATCATTTATATCTGCAAAGTAACTAGTAACTTAAGTTCAAATAATTGTAGTGGAGTAAAAGTACAATATTTGCCTCTGAGATGTAATGGAGTAGAAGTAAAAGTATAGACAATTGGAAATACTCCAGTAAACCAAAAGTACCTCAACATTTGCTATGAGTAAATGAGTAATGTACTTAGTTACTTTACACATTTAAGTAGCCATTAGATTGTTTTATTTTATTTATAAAGCCATTAAATTGAATTAAACTAAATGTTGATTATGAAACGTTTATCTTGATGTAACTTCCAATAAAAATATGAAAATCTAGCTGTACGTTTTTGATGGAACGTATTCATTCCAATCAGTGGTGGAAAGTAGTACATTTAGTCAAGTAGGCTGCTTCAAATGTTGTGATACATGAGTATGTCCATTAATTTCAGCACGTTATACTTCTACTCCACTACATCACAGAGGCAAATATTGTACTTTTTACTACACTATCATTATTTGAAAACTCAAGATAACTACAAGATACTTTGCAAATGTATGTACATACATGTTGTTGGATGCATATGCTATGTGTACATAAGTAGATACGCTGAGTCTCTTTTTTTATTCGTTCTTTTTTTCAATTCCCTTGCCCCCCCCCCCCCCCCCCCCCCCTTCTCTCTTATTTCTCTTTTCTGGAAACAGTCAAAACGATGGAGCTTGCACAAAAACATATTTCACCCACTGTTTTACACCTGTAAACCTGTGATTGCAAAACATACATTAACTCATTAAGCCCTATTTTATACTCCGGCTATTTGAAAATAACCGATCTGCAAGTTGACAACATGTCACAATGTGATGCCTTTTCAGCTTGTAAATTGGCTATTTTCTAAATAATTCAATTATTGAAAAACTTTTGAAAAACTAGTGCATTCGCAGTGTAAGTATATTTAGATTACAATAGCTTTGTACTTTTACTCAAGCAAAATTTAAGACATACGACTTTTACTGATTAAATGTAATCCATTGTATTATAATTAACACATAAAGCTGTTTGTATTCAGTATTCTTACCGTGCGCGCTCCAGTGATCCAGACACTTTCTTGCAGGTGGATCCATCTCCTCCACACAAGCCACACTTATCGAAGCGCCGCGTGGATCCGATGACACGATCACACCCTGCCTTGACACACTGGCCCTGAACACACACTGAGGTGGAGTCTGGACTGCAGGGTGTCCCATCCGCCACCTGAGGGCAGCACAGACACATGAGAAGAAACATTAAGAGCTCTGTCTACTGAAGCAGTTGTATAACAGCAGTGGTGGAAAAGTACTTTTGAAGTGAGTAAAAGTAGCAATAACACAATGAAGAAATACTCTGTTAGGGCGCGCTCCCACCGCACTTTTATTTCACCTCTGGGGCGGAATCTGCCAATGCTTTGTCAATGCAAATGCGTGGATTCTTGGAAAGACCATGAATCCATTTTGTATTCAAAATTTGACTTGAATAAAAGTACCAAACTATTGGCATCAGAGCACACTTACAGAACCAAAGTATGCACAACGATAAAAAATGTATCTTTAAAAAAATTGCTGATCTACAAGCTCACAAGCTTACAAATCAGCTATTTTCAAATAGCTGAATTATAAAATAGGGCTTAAGTGTTTTGTAATAATAATCCAGAACTACACTAAAGTTGTCAAGTAATTGCCATGGAGAAAAAAGTACAATGTCTGTCTCTCAGAAGTAGAAGTTTAAGGTATCAAAACATATAAATAATCTAGCAGAGTAACTGTACCTCAAAATGTTACTTCATTACAGCACTGGAGTAAATGCACTGTTACATTCCACCACTGCTGAAGCAGTTACATAAGAATGAAAGCAGACACTCTTCTGCAAGAAGAACGTGTTACGTGCTTAAGGCTGCGTGTCAAGGTGATACGCCAATGTTTAGGAGATATTACCAGTGGTGGACAAGTAGGCTACTCAACCTAAAGTATAGATACTCCTGGTCAAATTTGTCTCAACCACAAGTGAAAGTTTCTCAGTCAAATTGACTTAAAGAGTTGCTTTTAAATTACCTAAGTATTCAAAAGTACAAATTGCTGTATTGCAATGGAGAAATGATCTCACATTTTTTTTAAATAGACAATCTATAAGGGAGCTTTTGGATTGTCTATTTTCACTAGACCTTTTGAAATATTTTTATTTTGTACATTTTGGTCCCTTCCTAAAAGAAAGTGGTGTCAAAAAGCAATGGCCGCGTTTCCCAAAGAGATTCGTAGAGATGCTGCGTAGAGATGCTGCGCAGGTCCTACGACGGGTCTTACGTGCGTCCACACAGGCTGCGCAGTACCTTAGCAGGCACGTAGATTTCAGGTCATGCGTAGCCTACGCAGCTTGCGTAAGAGCCTCCTACACAGCTGGGACTCGTCGAAACCTACACTCTACCCTCATTAGTAGAAGCTGGTTGTGCCCTACGTGCCATCTAAACTGGCTTCAGGAAACACCATCGTCGTAGGTTCCCAAGTCCACGGCGTTACGTGTCTGCTAAAACTACATTCGGGCAACAGCACGCACATATCCTACTCTCCTCCTACTCCTGGGAGAGGCGTAGCCCTGAGTGCTGTCCTACGCAGTAGTTTGTTATCTGTTAGCAAAATAGATCTATGAAAAGACCGACCACACACACACACACACACACACACACACACACACACACACACACACACACACATATAATTTATATATATATATATATATATATATATATATATATATATATATATATATATATATATATATATATTACGGCCGGGCCGGTGCGTAACGTGCGATGCCTACCCCAAAAAATAGACATACAAGCTGTCAACGCACTGCGACATGCCGTGTCTATAGCTTGCAGATCTGTTCTTTTGGGTAGGGCGGGCGGCTGCGCTGCTTCGTCCTCTATGCATGAACCCGAAGTTTACAAAGTGTACTCTCACGGATGATCCGATCGTCTGATAAAAATATTAAGCATATGCCAAGTTAACTAAAGGTATATAAATGATGCTGAGCTAAACATGTTTCCTTAATTTCGAAGTTTTATAGTTAAACGTTATGATGAAAGTCCCCAGTTCCTCTCACAAAGTGACAGCTGTTGCGCTCGCCATGTTTATGAATGGTTAAAAAATATTTTGTATATAGCAGATCTACAAGCTCACAACGCCTCACAAGCTTGTAGATCTGCTATTTTCAAAATATTTTAATACATATTAAATTTGGGAAATGGGACATTCTGCATAGGACCTTTACTTTTGGTATTTTAAGTATATTTACATAGTTATATTTACTTGCATAATGGGGACACTTTAGTGTTTTATTTACCTCTTTATGTCACCTCACCTCTGTAATTTAATTCATAAATATATTATTCAAAAGTTGTATTTGGAGTGGACTGCTTCAGGACATCTGACAGTTGGCTCTGGTATTTTTATGATCCATTTCACTGTATATATTTGCAAAGGGTGTTTAAACTGCTGTGTAGTGTAGGACAGCACTACGTAGTTTACGTAGGCTTTACGTAGGCTTCGTCCAGGAGGTCTGTACGTGCATGCTGTCTCCCGTTTGTAGTTTTAGCACACACGTAACGCTGTGCGCTTGAGAACCTACGCCGATGGTGTCTCCTGAAGACAGTTTAGATGGCACGTAGGGCACACACAGCTGCTACTAACGAAGATAGTGCGTAGCGGGGTTGCTACTGCGCAGCTGGGTGGAGGCTCTTACGCAGCTTCTAGGCTACGCACAAGCTGAAATTCGTTTGGGAAACCCGGCCAATATTAGTCTTTGAAATGTAATGGAGTGAAATGCATAAGCTTTACACTACTCAATTCTCATCTCATCATTACTGTCCATTAATGGCTCATAGACAAACCACAACCATGAGAAGAAAAGGACCACGCAATGATTGGTTTTTGATAGTTTGATAATCAATAATTTTTGCTATTCGGTTTTAAGTTTAAGTTTGCCCAGTGAGTAAATTGACTTAGTTACTTTCCACCACGGCCCTCACCTTAGACTTGAGTACAAAGAAGTATCCGGTGCCCTTGGCCCGGCAGACCAGCTTGCAGCGGTCTTTGGGGGACACGCCGGCATACTTGGGCACCCACTCCACCCCATCCCCTGAGCCGAAGGACATCTGGGAGGACATTTCATTATGGGCCAAACACTGTTCCTCCCGAAAGGACAGACCTGTGGACAGACGGAGAGAGAGAGACAGAGAGAGGGGTTAGATTCCCTGCTAGTTCACCCTAAAACTTTGTGTTGACAAGTAAAACCAAGTACCACACTTGTATATAAAAGCTGATGATTAGCAGTTAACCCATTAAGACCGGGAATGTATCTGTGTCATTTTCAGATTTCTTTGGCTATTCAAAAATAGCAGATGTGCAAGCTCGTATAGATCTGCTATTTTTTGAAAAAAAAGGAAAATGTGTGCAAATCTTTGAATATACATTTTTAACTCAAAGCTTTGCTTCTGGGGATTCTTTAATGTCTTCTAGGATTTAGAAGACATTAAAGAATCCCCAGAAAACAGTTTGTTTTATTTGTTATGTTGCTATAATATCAGTGGTTCTCAAACTTTTTTCATGTCAAGGACTCAAAATGTTGTTCCAGGGACCCCCAAAAGCAAAGATTTGAGTTAAAAATGTTCGCTTTAAAAATATATAGACATTCAAATATTTGCACAAATGTTCATGATTTTTCTTTAAAATAGCCAAAGTAGAAAAATATGTTTAAAGTGGTTACACAGATGCGTTCCCGGTTTGAATGGGTTAAGGGTGGGGGTAAGTGATAATTTTCATTAAATCGAATCGAATTTAATATTTTATTGACGGTACATAGTACAACGGGTTAAAAAGGTCCGACTGAAGGTAAAGTGCTTCTCTTACCGTTGGTATCGGGACAGAGTTCCGTGTTGCAGGAGCGATATTGGATCCTCTTGCCTTCGCAGTACTTGCCGCCGTTCCGGGGAAGGGGGCTGTCACAGTCTCTGAAGGAGTACTGTACCCCCCCGCCACAGGTCCGAGAGCAGTCCCCCCACGGACCCCACATCCCCCATCCACCATTCACTGCAGTCTGAAAGGACAGCAACAAAAATCACGTTATAGTGACCACATTATACCAGCCTGGTAAACACTGGAATACACTCATAATATATCCATTTCTGGAATTCATCGACTTAACGATTGATCCCAATAGGCTCTGCACAGCAGCCATACTGGAAAGAAATCGGGCCTCTTCCTTACTTCCTTCACAGGTGTTACCAATGATACTAATGAAGGCTCTGTTCCATTCTGGTCAAACAGAGTCAGGGTGCTGCATGTTGGCTCACTGGAAACACTCTGCTACACCAGTGGGTCTCAAATTGTCGTGGTTCCTTGGGGGGGGGGGGGGGGTTCCAATGCCCCCTTACGGGTGTGTATAACTCTGTAAGGGGCCAATGTGTAACCCTTACGGGTCCATTTGGTTCCATTTGTACGCTCTCAGAGTTATGGGGGTCCTTGAAATTAAAAACGTTTGAGAACCACTGTGCTACACTAAACGGAACAGAGCCTTCATTAGTATCATTGGTAATACCTGGCCCAATTTATTTCCAATTGCTGTGGCTTGCTGGCTGCTGTGCATAGAGCCTATTTGTAATAAACTGATTAAAAAAAATTCAATCGAGTGCCTCTACGAACGTAGGGACATTCTCTGGCTTTCGGTCTGACGGTTGCATGTCGTGACATCCCCAAACCCCGCCAGTTGCTTACCTGGTGCTTGGCAGCCTGGCTCTTGGTCAGGCACTGTCCAGCCAGACAGTAGCTGTCGTGTCCGCACAGCGTTCCGTCGGCCCAGGGGAAGTTCTTGGTCTGGCAGACCAGCAGGCCGTTGGTGGTGGTCACTGTGCACCAGAGCGCCGCGCACGTGCTGCTCAGGTCCGGACAGTGCTGCGATTCCTCGCCGAACGTCAGGCGACACTGGCGGTCCGCGTCGTATGAAACGCCTGGGAGAGCCTTGAAAAGGGGCGGAGACAGACAGTTATTATAGTTAACAGAAAATTATGAAATAATTAAACTGAGAATCGAAAAAAATAATACTACAAATTTGTGTTAACTGAAGTAAAAATAAAGCTTTACAAAACAACTACTAACTGAATTATGTGTTAACTAGAACTGACTAAAATCATAGTCTTTTTTTAAATATATTTCATACATGAGCCTAATATTTTGAGTGGATATCGTATCTATAATATTTGAGCTGTGTCAGTTTTAAGCCCTGTTGTTAAAACAATTGCATCACACAAGGCGTGTAAAATTCTAGATCTGCTATTTCTTACTATTTTTCGAACCTTTTTGAATCTCGCCCCTGACTAGCCCATATTTGAAAAAATATACAAAAACTAAAACTAACCCTACGGCTAATACGAACTAAATTACACCAGCAAACCTTAAACTGAAGTTGAAGACAAGAGAGTCTGAAATGAAATACGAATACAAACGAATACAATGACTAAATCTCTACTAACCTGGGGCAGAGGTTGGGATTTGGCGGGTTTGTCGAGCAGGCAGCGCCCGTGTCCGTTGTCCAGGAAGGTGGTGACCATGAGGGCGGAGCATGGGGACCAGGGCTGTGATTGGTCCAGGTTGGACAGGGTGGACGCCATCATGTGAGACCCCCAGTGGTCTCCGTTCACACCGGAACACAGCTGAGCGTCATCGTGAGGCATGTTGAACACATGGCCTGCAAAGGGAAAAGGTTTGATGTTTAGCTTAATGTGTAACTCTCTTACACGCGTGTGAATAGAAAACATAGGCCCGTTGCACTGTAGGACCCGGGAATCACCTTGAACCTTTAGGGGCAGTGGTTTTCAAACTTTTTCATGTCAAGGACCCCCAAAATGATATGTATATAGCTTCGGACCCCCCATCTCAAAATATTTTGTTCCAGGGACGCCCCAGAAGCAAAGATTTGAGTTACAAATGTGCTTTAAAAATATATATATTCAAAGGTTTCCAAAACTTTTCACGATTTTTTTTTTGCAGATCTACAAGCTCATAGCGCATCTGCTGTTGTTGAATATCCAAAGTATAAAAGGTTAAAGTGGTTAATATGACTGTGATGCTATATTAACACATTTGGGAACCCCCTGGAACCCCCCCCCCCCTCAATGACCCCTCCACTTAGAGAACCCATGCTTTAGAGACCGTACCGCTGTAACGCCACTACCTTTTTGGTGGTAACTAGTCGTGCAACTACTTCGTCTTTCCAAATTATTATGGGATTTTTGCTCTGTGCATTATGTGAAAATAGCCGACAACTTCGATTAGGATTAAAGGTTTATAATGATCCGACTTCTATTCTCACACAAGACCCGTCTGTGACCTCCCTCTCTGCTCACTGCAGCTGCGGTATACTCGGACCCTTGCCGTCCTTAAGATTTGCTGAGGGGGCACCCTTCAATCCTTAAACTGTTTCTGGATCACATCAAAAATGTAATTGTACTCCCGGTATCCTACACATGTCTGTAGTTCCAGTTAATCGATGGGTCCACTCAACCTTTTAAACCATATTTTTTTGCCAACCTGCCTGTGCTGAATTTGACACGGGAGGCGCACTACTGATCAAGAACGCGCCTCCATGTCTATCCGTCTGCTACAGCCTATACGGCAGGCAGTTCTATAGAAAGACTTATTTTAATGTATGTTGTTGAAGACATGCTTTCTATTATAGGCTATCAACAGTTAGTCTGTTGTGTGTACGGCTTTCACCCTAGTGAGCTACAATAGATGAAAGTTAATTAAGTTGTCATCTTTCGCCACAGCAATACACATTTTTTATTTTAATATTGAGGCAAAAAAATTGTTAGTTAGTTAGTTTCCCAAGTAAATCATTACTTTTATAATGCTGAGTAATTTTTTTGACAGCAGCAACTAGTAACTATAACTAGTAACTAATTGAAACAACACAGGTGATGTGTAACTGAATCAGTATTTTCACCGGCCCTGTTCCATTTTGAACGGTCCACTCACCCAGTTCATGAGCCACAGTGAAGGCAGCCTGCAGGCCGTCATCCTCAATAATGGAACAGCTTCTGTCAGGGTCACACACTGTCCCCACGTCTGCCATGCCCAGAGTGTCACATGAGTGGGCACCACACAGGTCCTATCCACAGAGAGAGAGAGAGAGAGAGAAATTACATTATGACTTATTCTATTGTCTCTGACTCAACCACACACACTCATCCACACTGTTAAGCTAGATTGACTTAGTTGCACGTTGGTGTTGTGCACCGAAAGTAGCAGATCTACAAGCTCACAACACGTCTCGCTGTGACAGGTTGTGAGCTTGTAGATGTGCTATTTTCGGGGCATGATGCCGCATGCAACAAAGTATATCTAGCCTTGGATCAAGGCTGACAGAGATTATTTAAGCGATTCTCACATTTAGCCTATGTATCTCTGTCATGGATGCCAACTCCAAACATCCACAGGAATTCCATCTTTAATGTCTCCATAAATATACATTCAACATATCATTCAACAAATAATGCTTCATGATGAACCCCTTGAAATGGCAAACATTGTTCTTGTGTGTTATATAAAGCATGGGAGAGCTTTAAGTTCATTGTGTGCGGACATTCCCTTCTTTTTAACCCATTAAAACCGGGAAAGCATCTGTGTCATTTTATACTTTGGCTATTAAAGAATAGCAGATCTACAAGCTCATAGAGTGTCACTTCATGCCACGCTATGAGCTTGTAGAACTGCTATTTTTTTTGTATTTATTATTTATTTTGCTTCTGGGTGTCCCTGGAAGAAAATATTTTGAGATGCGGGTCGGCAGCCAAATACATGTACATATCAATGTTGGCGGTCCTTGATATGAAACATGTTTGAGAACCACTATAACATATGTATTTCAGAAAACTGTTAGGATTTAGAAGACGTCTGTAGAATCGGGCCTCAGGTCTTAATGGGTTAAAAGTATATCAAGCCCTTAAACCACCCCCACCCCCCCCCCCCCCCCTTTTACTTTACCGGAGTAGGCCTACTTTTACTCCACTACAATTATTTAAAAACTTTAGTTACTAGTTACTTTGCAAATATAAATATATTACATTATAAAACATACATTAACCACTTTAGCCCTATCTTAAACCTAGGCTATTTTCAAACATTTTAGTACTTTTACTTTTGGTACTTTAAGTCAATTTTGATATCAATACTTTTGTACTTTTACTCAAGTAAATTTTGAATTCCGGACTTTTACTTGTAACAGAGTACTTTTCATTGCAGTATTGATACTTTTACTTAAGTAAAACATTTGTGTACTTTTCCCACCACTGCCCCTTACCGTGCGTGTGAACAGAACCGCCGTGTCGTAGTGCTCGGGGTGGCGGTCTCCGGGAGGGTTGTGCTGTCTCTGCCACTGGCAGAAGTTCCGCAGGGTCAGGGCTGCGTTGGACGACACCTGGGGTCCTTTCTCCTCCTCGTAGACCACCAAGAGCTTCACCACCGCCAGGCTGATGGAGTTATGGATGCTAAGAGTCCAAGAAACACAATACCAAAAAAAAAAAAAGGAAAGACGCACATATTTAGGAGATTTTCTTTATCCCACTGGGAGGAGACCCTGTGGCAGACCAAGGACCAGATGGGGGGATTACATCTCCACACTGGCCTGGGAACGCCTCGCCATCCCCCAGGAGGAAGTGGCTAATGTTGCTCAGGAAAGGGAAGTCTGGAGCTCTCTGCTGAAACTGTTGCCCCCGCGACCCGACTCCGGATAAGCGGTTGAAGGTGGATGGATCAAGCCCCCAGAACCCCAGTGGTTTCATTGAAGCGGAATGGACATGCTGGCCATTTGAGGTACTGCAGATGGGGCCACTGTCGGCGGTAACGGTGGAAGACGGTGCTCGTTCATGAGTCAAGCCTCGGCGCGCTCACGAATAAACTCTATGACGCAAAACGCGTCACCTCTGTGACGCGCAGTGGCCCCAAATAGGCCTCGCCCACCACATTTCCAACCCGGAAGAAGGGGTTAATTCGCTTCATGCGCTGGGTGAGCAACTCAATGCAAGTGGATGGGAGGGGATATCCGGTGCCCTCTCTATAATTTTTTACTCTATGGGATGGATGGATGATGGACATTTTACTTTAAACCCATTTAAAAATTTTAAAAATAGCAGATATACAAAATCTGCTATTTTTTTTTAAATCGTGAAAGTTTCGTGCAAATCTTTGAATATATATTTTTGAAAGCGAACGTTTTTAACTCAAATCTTTGCTTCTTGAACAACATATTTTGAGATGGGGGTCCGCGGCCAAATACATATAATTGTGTAAAAAAGAAATTGTACATTTGTAGAATCCCCAGAAGCAAAGATTTGAGTTACAAATGTTCATTTTGCACAATTTAAAAAAAGAATAGCAGATCTACAAGCTCATAGCACGGCACTTGGTGCCACGCTATGAGCTTGTATGTCTGCTAATTTTTAATAGCCAAAAGTAGAAGATAATGGTCATAGTGGTTCAAATCTAAAATGACAGATGCTTTCCTGGTCTTAATGGGTTAATTAATATTACACGTTTTGAACATTAGGGCTTTTTTTTTCACGTGTCCTATCAGGCAGAGTAATACATTAGCAGATTTCTAAGGGATTTCTGAAAATAAAAAACAAATGTGTGAAAACTGCCGAGCTGCAAGCTCAGAGAGCTTTATTGCAGATCTGCTACTTTCGCTGTTAAAAAGGTTTGGGGAGCCCCTGGGTTTAAGTCAACACCTACCTGGGGTGGCGGGGTACAGGCGCGATGCCACGGCCATGAAGGTGAGGAGGTACGGCTTGAGCCCGGCACCGTGGAATTCGGCCATGGACTGGTCGGCCACGATCATGATCTCCAGGTACCGTGGGGTGGACACGAAACGCCTGGTCCTCTGATGGGAGGCTGGAGGAATGGGAGAGAGAGAGGGGGTATTTAAGTATTTTCACTCGAGTACTGGACTTGAGCATAACTCTGAGGTACTTTCCGTGTGTTGATTTGTCACGCTTCTATGGTTCTCAATGTATTTTTTCTTTTATTTCAAGGACCCCCATAACTGACAGCAGTGGTGGAAAAAGTATACTCAAATGTTTTACTTAAGTAAAAGTATACTGCAATGTAGAAGTACTCTGTTACAAGTAAAAGTCTGGTGTTCAAAATTTACTTGAGTAAAAGTACAAAAGGCTATTCTCAAATAGCCTATGTATAAAATAGGACTAAAGTGGTTAATGTATGTTTTTATAATATAATATTTTTATATCTGCAAAGTAGCTAGTAACTAATAAGTTTTCAAAGAATTGTAGTGGAGTAAAAGTACAATATAAATATTAGTATTGGAAATTGGAAATACTCAAGTAAAGTACAAATACCTAAAAAGTGTACTGAAGTACAGTACTTGAGTACATGTACTTAGTTACTTTCCACCACTGACTGGCACCACTGACTGGCAATGGACCCTCACAGGTCCATTTGGTTCCATCAGCACACTCTCAGAGTTATACACCCGTAAGGGGACATAATGGAAACCCCTCAAGGAACCATGAGGGTTCCTGGACCACACTTTGAGACCCACTGTTCTACTCCTCTACATTTCAGAGTCAAATATTGTACTTTTCACTCCACTATGATAATTTGACAGCTTTAGTTACAAGTTTGGAGATGTAGGGCATTAATGCAAAACATACATTAATCACTGAAGCCCTATTGTATTCTTAGCCGTTGGAACTTGTGAGGACAATACCTCACAACGTGTTGTGATGTGTGAGCTTGTAGATCTGCTATACTTTTGAAAATTAATTAAAGAAATGGTGAAATAGAACATTATGCATGATAACTATGTTTACTTTGGTACTGTGAGTATATTTTGATGCCAATACTATTGTACTTTCCCTCAAGTATAATTTTGAATACAGGACTTGTATTTATAAGAGAGGGTTATTGCTACATTGTGGTATTGCTACTTTTATTTAGGGAAGGGGCTCTCAAAGTGAGGTATGGAGACCCCCAGGGGTCCTTGAGGGGGGTTCCAGGGGGTCCCCAGATAAATGATTGATATTTAGGAAATAGGAACCAAATGGATCCTTATGGGGCTGTAACTCTAAGAGTGTACACATTTGGTTCCATATGTACACGCTCAGAGTTGTTCCAAGGGGTCCCCAACAAAATGTGTAATATATATATATATGTATATATACATCAAAATCAGTTTAAACACAGTTTAAACACACAAATATTTTGACTTTTTCACCTGGCACAAAACAATGTTTTCAGATGGGGGGTCCGCAGCCAAATACACAATAATTTAGGGGTCCTTGACATGAAAAAGTGCAAGAAACACTGCTATAGGTTAAATACATCATTGCACTTCTTCCACCATGAACTCAGCGTCACTCCAAGGGTAGCCCCTCCCCGGCTCCATCCCCCTCCCTTCTGCTAAATTCCTAAAAATGACCCTTCTGCAGCAGGGCAACGTTATGAGAGAGAGACACTGAGAGAGAGAGAGAGAGAGAGAGAGAGAGAGAGGAGAGAGAGAGAGAGAGAGAGAGAGATGAGAGAGAGAGAGGAGAGAGAGAGAGAGAGAGATGAGAGAGAGTGAGAGAGAGAGAGAGAGAGAATGGGGGCTTCTTGGGAATAAATTACGACTGCCAGCGGTGCAATGGGGCAAAGTAACTGAATACATTTACTCAGTGGGGCGAAGTAACTGAATACATTTACTCAATTACTGTACTTGAGTAAAAACAAGGTACTTTAGTTTATACTTTATTGAGTTTTTTCCATGTCTTGATCCTTTATATAGGCATTGTCTACATTGTAGGCCTACTCCATTGCAATTATTTCACATGCTTTAGTTAATAGTTAATGTGCAGCTTTATATTCTTACTAGACTGTCTATAATATAATATAATTATATTATATAATATTAAAATTATATTATATGATTAGACTATTACATTAGATCCGATTAGATCAGAATTAGAATATTAGCCTAATCAATCACGTTATGAACCAAAACTCTTATAATGTTGGGCTATTTTTTCGAATAGACAATTAAGTAGGCTATATGAATTAAGTGCATAATGATCAATAATTATGGTTCACTAAAGTTGATTACATCAGGGCCGGACTGGGACCAAAATTCAGCCCTGGCACGGGGGGGGGGGGGCTGTTTCAGCCCAGCCCTACACATGAACTCTGCAGCCGCACTGAGGCCCCTGCTGGAAAGCATCCCAGCCCAAACATTAACGTAACTAATAATTGGGCCACACGACCCTGAAATGACCGTAATAATCCTAAAACGGGAGCAAAAATATTTGATTTGATTTTTTTTTTTTTTTTTTTTTTGGTGGCCCAGCGGCCCACTGGCCCGCGGCCCACCGGGCATTTGCCGGTACGCCAAATGGCCAGTCCACCCCTGGATTACATATGATTCTGAAACGGACTGTCTGCATAGTGAGTACTTTTACTTTAAATCGGAGTAGGATACTTCTTCCTTCCCGCCCCGATTACGAGTGAGTGTGTGTGTGTGTGTGTGTGTGTGTGTGTGTGT
Organism: Gymnoscopelus braueri; assembly: GCF_963280865.1. NCBI lineage: Eukaryota > Metazoa > Chordata > Actinopteri > Myctophiformes > Myctophidae > Gymnoscopelus > Gymnoscopelus braueri. The sequence goes on along the minus strand of NC_137626.1, from coordinate 40,447,705 downwards.
GTGTGTGTGTGTGTGTGTGTGTGTGTGTGTGTGTGTGTGTGTGTGTGTGTGTGTGTGTGTGTGTGTGTGTGTGTGAGAGAGAGAGAGAGAGAGAGAGAGAGAGAGAGAGAGAGAGAGAGAGAGAGAGAGAGAGTGGAGAAAATCCTTCTTAATAGGGTAAAACAGTGAGCTAGTGGTGCTAGTCTCTCTAGTCTGCGGCATTAAGAACTCCTTTAAGGCTACTTAGTACCAGGCGGTGGGTTTAACACAGTGTCGGCTCTGCCCTGCCCCGCCGCCCTGCAACCTCCCCTCACTCACTACCCCTCTTTCTTTCTTTCCCCTGGAGGCTACTGGAGCTGTCTCCTCCTCCTCCTACTCGCGTCCACTGTGCGTAAAAGGCAGCTCCGATTGTACATTAACTCTTACCGTGCACCCTGCTTTATATTACGCCCTGACTGTCAAATATGACTTATCGTGACACTCTCATGCAGTGGCAGAAAAAGTACTCAAAATGTTTTACTTTAGTAAAGTATCAATACTGCACTATATAGAAATACTCTGTTACAAGTAAAAGTACAGAATTCAAAATTGACTTGAGTAAAAGTACAAAAGTATTGGTATCAAAATGTACTTAAAGTACCAAAAGTAAAAGTACTAAAACGTTTGAAAATAGCCGTTGTGAGCTTGTAGATCAGCTTTTTTCTAATAGCCTAGGTATAAAATAGGGCTAAAGTGGTTACTGTATGTTTTATAATGCGATAATTTATATCTGCAAAGTAACTAGTAACTAAAGTTTTCAAATAATTGTAGTGGAGTAAAAGTACAGTATTTGCCTCCGAGATGTATGTGGAGTAGAAGTAAAAGTATTTGAAATGGGAAATACTCCAGTAAAGTAAAAACAAATCCTCAAAAGTGCACTTAAGTACAGTACTTGAGTAAATGTACTTAGTTACTTCGCACCACTGTTCATAAGCCCAAAAACATCGTTCCATTGTACCTGGCTGCTGCTCTCCAGCAGCCACGCGCTTGGCCGCCCACTCCTCTGCTGGCACCCTCCGCGCCTCATCCTCGTTGACCCCGCACTTGGAGCCCCCCTCCTCGGTGAGAGATGCCCGGCCTCTCCGCCGAATAACGTGGACCACCTCCTCCTCCTCCTCCTCCTCCTCCAAACCGCTGTCATTCCTCCGGGGCTGGATGAAGTACTCTTCCCCCTGGAGGTAGAATCCTCCCTTCAGGCCGCAGCCGCACAGGTTGACGGCAGCAGCGGAGCGCGCATCCCCGTTCACCGTCCCCGAGTAGAAGCAGCCGGGCTCGGCTCTGCTGTCCGCCAACACCGGCCCCCCCCCCGGGGCAGACCCGCCGGAGCCAGTCCCCACGACGTGGAACACAAAACCCGGCGCCAGGAAGCTCTGATCGGGCTCCAGTCGCAAGAGCAGCTCCCGGCCGAACACGTCCAATCGGTAGACCCGCGTCTGGGCCTCTTTCTCCCGTTCCTCCACGGACAGGACCCGGTGGTCTTCCTCTTCGGAAGGCCGACCCGCCGTCGGGTCCAGTCTAACCGGCACGACGACGCTCTCCTCCCAGGCGCCGCCGGTGCCTCCAGCGCGCACCACGGCGCACAGAGCCGCGATCAGAGCCAACGACACGCGCAAGAAAGAAGACATCTCCGTCAAAAATCCGTCCCGAGTTGGAAAGGAAAGACTGCAAAACGGTCTCAGATGAAGCAAAAGTAAAATCCCGTGACACAAAAAAGGAGCTTCCACCAAACTAACTTTTAACTTCCATTAAGACTGGAGAAAATGCCCCCAAATGATGCACACGCGTCTTAAAAGGAAAATATTAAAATCCAGTGCAAAACTCATTCAAAGTAGGCTTCACAGAAACAAGGTTTCATTGATTCTTCAGGTGAAAAACAAACGCAAATCTGAAAAGAAATATATAAAAAAATATATATAGTAAATTAATTCCAACAGATTGGAGCGTTATTTTGGGTGATTATTCCTTAACACAGCTGGATTATTTATAATAATGCGTGATCGCGTTGCTGGGACAGCTTTTGCTTTAAAGTCTCTTTGCTGTCCAGTTAGTTGTTGTGTCCAGCTCTAGTTTCTCAGTCAGATTATCCAGCCCAGTTCAGGGGTCTTTATATGCCCCTATCCCAGGACCAGCCCCTTTCCTGAAAAAAAAAAAAAAAAAAAAAAACTCTTTGATCTGTGAGGAGTAACTCCTCCATGCGTAAACGATCACGCACGCGCAACGCAACGCCCTGGAGCGTTGCCATAATAAATCAGTCAAAGCACGAGAGCTGTGCCTCGTCGTATGGCAGTGCGTTTGAGCCCAAACACTGAGTACATTACTCAAGAACTGTATTTAAGTAGGCCTACATTTTGAGGTATTTTTTTACTCTACTGGAGTATTTCCAGTTTTCAGTATTTTACTTCTACTCCACTACATCACAGAGGAAAGCATTGTACTTTTACCCCACTACAATTATTTGAAAACTTTATTACTTTGCAGATAAATTATTATATTATAAAACATGCATTAACCATGTCAGCCCTGTTTTATATATCGGCTATTTCAAAATAGCCGATCTACAAGCTCACAATGCACCTAGATCAGCTATTTTCAAACATTTTAGTACTTTTACTTTTGATATTTGAAGTATATTTTGATGCCAATACTTTTGTACTTTTAGGCCTACTCAAGTAACATTTTGAACACAGGCCTAGTATTTTTATATTTTGGTATGCTACTTTTACTTAAGTAGAATATCCGAGTAGTTCTTCCACCACTGAGGGGGAGACAATGGATCCAAGCGAAGCCCTATGGCTGCAGTGGCCGGGTCTCCTCGCTCTGTCTCCGGGGTTGAGGGGAGAGCAGAGGGGCCAGTGAGAACGGTTCAACTTCTTAAGGTGGAACGGCGAGGGCTACAGGCTAGTCTCCATTGTAGAAATACTCTGTTACAAGTAAAAGTCTGGTATTCAAAATGCACTTGAGTAAAAGTACAAAGGTGTTGGCATCAACATATAAGGTACCAAAAGTAAAAGTAGCTACTCATTATGCATGAAATGTCCCATTTCACTATTAAAAACAAGAAAAATTAATAAAACATATTTTGAAAATAGCAGATCTACAAGGTCACGGTGTGTCGCACACGCACCGCTTTACTCCAGTAAAGTACCTCAACATTGGACTTAACAGATATTTACAAAATGTTTCAAACATAGTGAAAATAGCCAATCTACAACCTCACAGCGCGTTGCATTGTGACACAATGCAAGCTTGTAGATCTGCCATTTTCAAATAGCCGATGCATATTATGTTTAAAGTATAGTTAAGCTGAGTATGATGCTATGTTAACAAATGTAGCTGGGGTCGGGACCCCCTCAAGGACCCTGGGAGTCCTCCCACCTCTGGGGTGGAACCACAAAACAGAGCAAAGTGGGGACTTTGCTCTGTTTTGTGGTTCCACCCCCGTTAAAAGAGGAAAGTAGAGCACAAAAGCACATTATCCCAAATATCACTGTATCCTTAAATAAACTGGATCCAAGTTGAAGGCCTGCACTGGCTGTGAATGAAACACTGAGAAAGCAACTATAAGTAGCCTACATTTACTCGAGTACTTAAGCACAGTGTTGTGGTACTTGTGTGCTTGTTGTGGTATCGAGTATTTCTATTTCTTGATGTTTTATACCTCTAGGCCTATTCCGCTACAGCTCAGAGGCAAATATTGTAGTTTTTACTCCACTACAATTATTTGACAGCTTTAGGTACAGATCACTATGCGGATTTAGATTATTCATAATAATTAATGTTATTATTATTCATTATTATTATTATTATTATTATTATTAATCAAAAATCTTTATTGTCCTTGAAAAATGACGATCTACAAGCTCACAATGTGTTTTGATGCTACACGATATAAGCTTGTAGATCTGCCATTTTTAAAAGTCTAAATAGGGCTTTATTTGTAAATAATCAACAGTAATAGTCCAATAACAGGATATTATGGGATTGTGAAATGTGCATTCTGGAAAATTACTACTTTTACTTTTGAAAGTATATTTTCATGCCCACACATTTGCGCTCCCACTCATGTAAGCACTGAGAATGGAATGTATTAGGGTGGCTATACTGGTGTTTTAACCACTCAAACCCCAGCATTGGTACCCATATGGGTTTAAGTGGTTCATTAATGGCTCAAATGAAGGCATACCACCTTAAAAGCAACATTCCATAGAAATGGAACAGCTGCAATGCCGTTATGTTCCACTAGATGGAGCCACCGACACATGGGATATACCAATCCGGATTTCGGGCTCCTGAGTGGGTGTTCCTGAATTCGCCGACAGACGGCGCAGCAGTATCACAATAGAAAAAAAAATAGCAGATCTACTGTGAGCTTGTAGATCAGCTATTTTCAAATGGTCGAAATGTATATAGGGCTGAAGTGGTTAATGTATGTTTTGTAATGATAATCAACTATAACTAAGTAACTAGTTACTAAAGTTTTCAATGAATTGTAGTGGAGTATAATTAAGTATAATATTTGCCTCGAGGTGTAGTGGAGTAGAAGTAAAAGTACTGAAAATTGGAAATACTTCAGTAAAGTAATGGTACCTCAAAATTGTACTAGAGTACAGTACTTGAGTAAATATACTTAGTTACTTTACACCACTGGTTTTCTCCTCGCGCTACCCTATTACCGTTACTTTGTCACCATGGAATAATAGACCTATCCGGATGTCAGGCTCCTGAGCGGCCATTCATGAATTCACCGACAGGTGGCGCAGCAGGATCACATAAAACAAAAATCTAGTAGTGTGTGTGAAGTCACTCTAATCTGCCCACTATGAGCTTGTAGATCTGCTATTTTTGAAAAATCTAGAAAATGTGTGCAAATCTTTCAATATATATATTTTTAAAGCAAACATTTTTAACTGAAATCTTTGCTTCTGGGGGGGTCCCTTGAACAACATATTTTGAGATGGGGGTCCGTGGCTAAATACATTTTGGGGTCCTACATGAAAAAGTTTGAGAACCACTGACATAGCAACATAGGTTTTTTCAAAAAACTATTAGGATTTAGAAGACATTTTGTAGAATCGGAACCTTAGGCCTTAATGGGTTAAGGGAGGACTGGCCAGGGGGCCACGTCGTCACCATCATGTCACTATGACTCAGCCATAACCATATAAGGAGTTCTCAATGCAGCTACGCCCAAATATGGAGTGTGTTGTCTAACCTCAATATGTTGTCATGGCATCAGGTGCAAAAAAAACAAAACAGTCAGCTCCATATATGGGCACAAAAGGGGTCATGCCCATATATGGGCATAATGATGACATCAGCGATCTCCATATATGGGCATATTGGTCGGATCGGCGGTGCAACATAGGTGTTTGGGCCGCAATGTGTAGGGGGTGGGGGTATGGGGCTTGACCTTCAACTCAACTGGGTCCGTTTGGGTTAGATTGTAATTTCAGGCCTGTTGAAAACTCTAAAGCAGTTGTTCTCAAACATTTTCATATCAAGGACCCCCAAATTGACATGCATTCGGCTGCAGACCCCCATCTGAAAATCTTTTCTGCCAGGGAAAATAGCCCATCTACAAATGGCCAGTAGATCGGCTATTCTTATAAACAAAGTATAAAATAGGGTTAAAGTGGTTAAACTGTTCCTCGTTCGCTGTGGACCCCCTGGAACTCCCTCAAGGACCCCTGGGGTCCACTTGAGAACCACTGCTCTAAAAAATATTATTTTAATTTAAATCCTATATAATACAACTGTAGAATTGAAGAAACTTCGAGAATAAATTATTTTTGCACAAACATGTCAAACTTAAGAACTCAAAGAGTGTTCTTCCGTGTGCGTAGTTTCTGTTCTTACCTAAGAACAGATCACAGCTAAGAAAACATTGGAGTATACCAAAATCTCCTTAAAAACTTCTTAAGTGGGTCTAAGAAGAAATGTCCTCTTAAGAACGGTTACTGCATGAGGCCCAATGACATGGGCGCAATTGGTTAGACCTACAAACAACTACCAATTACAGTCTCCCATATTTGAATACTGGGACCTGATTGGTCACCCCAGACTTTGGGAGCAGGAAATGGATACACAATGGAACGGGGCAAGACCCAAATCGCAGGGGGCAATTTCTTTTTTGCACTGGCAGATTCGTCTGATCCAAGGCTAGTCTCGCGTAGCCAGAAAACTATTCCACAATCTCCGAATGCTATATAGAGTCTGGAACTACAACTCCCGAAATCCGCTTGAGGAAACTGGCACTTCCGTTCACGAAAATATATTAAAAAATATCTTAACATTTTCTTTTTTAATTTCAATTTCTGCTAAGCAGCAAGCTAAATATACTTAAATTATTTGTATTTATATTAGGATAAATTTGCGCGACTGTAAAGACGAAACGGAAGTGGGGAGGAAGCTTCACATCCGGTTTATATTCGAAGCATGATCAGAGCTTTCGAGTCCCAGACTGTATGACCGGAAACATTTGAAAATTGTGGGAGGCAACAGTCTGGCCACGCGAGACTATCACAGTGCGCGAGGCGTTGTGAGCTTGTAGTTTGGCTATTTTCACAATAAGAGAGAGAGAGAGAGAGAGAGAGAGAGAGAGAGAGAGAGAGATAGCAATACCACAATGTAGAAGTAGAATACAAGTAGAAGTCATGTATTCCATTTTTTTTATCCTATATTAAAATTGACTTAAGGGTGGACGTCACAAACGTAGCCTAAAATACAGGCTTGTGAGACGCACCGTTGTTCCTATCCGCTTCAAACTTGGCGCAAATAATGTTCACTCTTCTGCAATGAGAATACGCACGCACGCACACACGCGGGCGCACACGAGCACACGCACGCACGTACGCACGCATGCACATCACAATGTACTATACTGTGTCCTTCATTCAAATGTATTTACTGAAATCAAAGTACAAAAGTATTAGCATAAAAAATACACTTAAAGTAGCAAAAGTAATTGTACTCATTATGCAGACTGTCTCATTTCAGAATCATTATGTATCATGTTCTTGGACTGTATGTACTGTATTGATCATTAAACCCTGTTTTAAACTTTTGCACAAATTGATTATTGATAGTATAAATCTGTAAAGTAAGTAGTAACTAAAGCTGTCAATTACTTGAATATTTGCCTCTGAGATGTAGTGCAGTAGAAGTTTAAAGTATAAAAAAAGTAGGTAAATGTACCTCAACATTGTACTTAACTACACTACTTATGAATAGATAAGACGTTTTTTGTCACTGTATTCAACATGAACAACACAAAGTTGTTTAGTACATGCACTTGAAATCAAATAGCAGCATCAACATTGAAACACGGATACAGCAACATTGAGCACGATGAGTACTTTTACCTTTGGTACTTTAAGTACCTTTAGATGTCAATACTTTTGTAATTCACTCAAGTAAATTGTGATTTACCGGACAAGTATTTTTTCAACCACTGGTGTGTGCGTGTGCGTGTGCGTGCGCGCGCGTGCGCGCGCGTGTATGCGCGTGCGTGTGCGTGTGTGCGTCCGTGCGTGCGTGCGTGTGTGTACCACCGATTGGCCCTCATGTCAACACCACACCCCGCCTTTGGCTCTCTGCCATGTAGTTTAGATTTGTTTTTATTGTCCGGCAGCTCTCGGCTGCATACATATACATCTTCAGATAACCAATATGACTTGATTTACTGTAGCTTTGATCCGGACAGATTTTTGGACGGCTTTGCGAGGAATAACGCCCACACTCGCAGGGCCAGGGCGCACATGGCTGCCACATGTGAAGTGGTGTAAAGTAACTAAGTACATTTACTCAAGTACTGTACTTAGGTACGCTTTTGAGGAATTTCTACTTCACTGGAGTATTTCCCATTTTCAATACTTTTACTTCTACTCCACTACTTCTCAGAAGCAAATATTGTACTTTTACTCCACTACAATTAGTTGACAGCTTGAGCTACTAATTACTTTGTAGATTTAGATTATTATTACAAAACATACATTATAACCACTTCAGCTCTATATACATTTCGGCCATTTGAAAATAGTACTTTTACTTTTGGTACTTTAAGTACATTTTGATGCCAATACATTTGTACTTTTACTCAAGCAAAGTTTTTATTACCAGACCTTTACTTGTAAGGGTGCGCTCCCACCGCACTTTTATTTTACCTAAGGGGCGGAATCTGCCAATGCTTTGTCAATGCAAATGCGTGGATTCTGGGAAAAAATGCGCAAGACCTTTTCTGGCGCTCCCACCGCACTTTTATTTTACCTCTGGGGCAGAATCTGCCAATGCTTTGTCAATGCAAATGTGTGAATTCACGCAAGAGCGGATTTTTCCGCCTGTCGCGCAGACCTTGCGTTTATCTGCTCTACACGACTTGTCCATTTGAAGCAGAAAACTGCTGGAGGCAGGAGCTGATTTTCCTCCTCTGTCCAATCGGGTGAGTCGAAGGCGGACCGTCCCAAGACTCAGGAAGCACCATGGTGCTCAAGGCAGAAGGCGGTGCGGGCTACGGGGACGGTCCTGAAAGTGAGTGACAGGCGCGTCACTCACGTTTTTTAGAATCCGCTGGCTGCAAAAAACTGTACAACCTGCGTTTAACGCTAGCCGACCATGTTTTGGTGGGAGCGTGCCCTAACAGAGTATTTCTACACTGCATTATTTATACTTTTACTTAAGTAAAAGATGCGAGTACTTTTTCCACCACTGCACATGTGTTATATCGTTTCTGTTGGGTGGAAATCTTGCACGTCCAAAAGTGTTAACTTTTCAGAAACTGAAAAAGAAAAAAGAACCTGTGTTCCAATGGATTCAATGTAGTTATTATTTAGTTGCATACTAATTACACACATATTAATACTTTTCATCGGTTTAATGCAGACCCCTGCATTAAACCGATGAAAAGTATTAATATGTGTGTATGTATTAATATGTTAGTGTTCAACAGGGGGTCCGGGACCCCTAGGGGTCCTCAGAGTTACAACAGCCAAACGTTTTTGTGATTTGTTAAACCACTTGAACCCTAGCATCCATATTCATCCTTATTTGCCAGAAATAGCTGATCTACAATCTCACACTCTGTACAAGTACTGTACTTAAGTAGAATGTTTTGGTACTTTTACTTTACTGGAGTCATTCCGATTTTCTTTACTTTTACTTCTACTCCACTACATCTCAGAGGAAAATATTGCACTTTTACTAATTATATGAAAACTTTAGTTACTAGTTACTTTGCAGATATAAATGATTACATTATAAAACATGCATTAACCACTTAAGCCTTTATACCTAGGCTATTTGAAAATAGCCGACCAAGCTCACAACACGTCGCGATGCGACGCATTGTGAGCTTGTAGATCGGCTATTTTCAAACATTTTAGTACTTTTACTTTTGGTACTTTAAGTACATTTTGATAACACTACCTTTGTACTTTTACTCAAGTACATTTTTAATTCCGGACTTTTACTTGTCACAGAGCACTTCTACATTGCAGTATTAATACTTTTACTTAAGTAAAACATTTGAGTACTTTTTCCACCACTGAGTGGGGGTCCCTGCTTCATTTCTCGCTCAGCTAAGGGAACCTTGGTCTGAAAAACGTTGAAGACCCCTGGTTTAAGGTTTATAAAGCACACACACACACGCACGCACGCACACACACACACACACACACACACACACACACACACACACACACACACACACACACACACACACACACACACACACACACACACACACACACACACACACACACACACACACTAAACCACTTTCACTACTTTCACTACAAGCTGTGAGTAAAAAAAAACATTGAAAGTTTTTATGTGGAGATAAAAGGTTTGTGTCTGACAGCAACGATGCAACAACAGCAAGGTGTTGTTACCGTGGAAAACCTTTAGGGGAAGCTGTGGAGCTGTTCACTTAATAAGAGATTCATAATACACATTACAAGGCAGACTGGGGTGAGGGATGGATGGGAGGGGGAGAGAGAGAGAGAGAGAGAAAGAGAGAGAGAGAGAGAGAGAGAGAGAGAGAGAGAGAGAGAGAGAGAGAGAGATAGAGAGAGAGAGAGAGTCATTCTGTCCTTTGCTGTCACTGTTGACATCATCCATGTATGCATCTGATCATGGAGCCATTCCGGTCAGCTACTAAATCACTGCTACTAGGCCATCCTCACGATTCAAAGAAATGTTATTTGTCACTCATACAAGTATGTGCAGTGACATGTCAAGGTGACTTGCTCCACACACAGTGCTAGTGAAAGTAATCAGGCTATAATACAAAGTTAAGAAAAACATAAGCGTTTTTTGCAATACATGTGGAGGAGGCACTGGACATCTCCACCTACTTGCATACTCCCCTGCTTCCATCAGAGTGTATATTAGTGGCCTTTATACCAGGAGTTACCCCCAGTTTGATACACCATTAGGCCATTTGCTTCCAATTGTACCCTTTCGTAGTCAGTGGTGTAAAGTAACTAAGTACATTTACTCAAGTACTGTACTTAAGTACAATTTTGAGGTACTTTTTGCTTTACGGGAGTATTGCAATGTGTCTATACTTTTACTTCTACTCCATACATCTCAGAGGCAAATATTGTACTTTTACTCCGCTACAATTATTTGAAAACTTTAGTTACTAAATACTTTGTAGATTTTGATTAATATTACAAAAACATACATTACTCACTTCAGCCTTATATACATTTTGGCCATTTGAAAATAGCTGATCTACAAGCTCACGATGTGTCACGATAATTTTTAAAGGATTTTAATACATTTTATACATTTGAAAACTTGTGGAATGGGACATTCTGCACAATGAGTACTTTCTACTTTTGGTACTTTAAGTACATTTTGATACCAATACTTTTGCACTTTTACTCAAGTATATTTTGAATTCCGGACTTTTACTTGTAACAGAGTCTTTTTACATTGTAGTATTAATACTTTTACTAAAATAAAACATTTGAATACTTTTTCCAACACTGGTCCAGCCCTGTTTTGCTCGTTCACGCTTTGGGCCCAAATAAGCCCAAACTCGCAGTACCGGAGCTGGCCACACGTCAACCTTGCTTCAAGGAGTGCTCCTGGTCCTGGCTTGTATGACAGTAGGTTAGACTACCGTAACGCATCCATGTATAGCTGCCCAGGTGTTTTGTGCACAGTCTGCACACTGGGTTGTTTACAAGTTACTATAGTTCGCTTGCTGCTACTAGATTTATAGCAGCAAGCTGCATATGACATGATGGTCATATCATGACAGTCATGACGAAACTTCAACCTGTTTTTTGCACTTTCTCCATTTACATCTACGTAAACGTTCGGATTTCAAATATAAAGTACTTAGCCCATGGCCACGGATGTTACAATTTACTTCGGGTGGGTATAAGTACCCGTATCTTGCGTATTGTTCAATAAAAAGCATTTTAATCCAATTGGCATTTTCTCATAGACTTATAGTGTATCAGAGTGCAATACACCTCCCAACCGATAGGGTCACGTAGTTGAAAGCATGGAGAAAATACGGAGGAAATGGCCACCGATCGGATTAAAATGTTTTTTATCGAGCAATATGGAAAATACGGGGAAATGGTGCATTTATATAGCACTTTTATCCAATGCACTTTACATAGATTGTGCATTACATTCACCCATTCATACACCGATGGCGGAGGAAACCATGCAAGGCACCAACCTGCTCATCGGGAGCAATTAGGGGTTCAGCGTCTTGCTCAAGGACACTTCGAAACTAACTCTGGGGGAGCCCCCCAGCCCAGGATCGAACTGGGAACCTTGCCGTTTCCAGTTCACTCTACCCGGCCACTCTAGCCCTGAGCCACTGCCACCCCCGGGGTACGGGTACTTATGGGTTACCCGAACAGACTTGTAACATCCGTGGCCATGAGATAAGCACTTTGTATTTGAAAACTGAACATTTGTGTAGATGTGTTTTGTTTTGTCTTTTGTAAATGGTTCAGGGTACTAAAGACAAAGTGCAAACGCCAGCTTGAAGTTTATCGCTACATGCTCAGAAGCTAATGTAAGTCAGTCAGCATTAGTTTGGGCACTTTGGGGTCGGATTGGCGTTTTTGTTGGAACATTAAGCCGACACGCAACACCACGTTTAATGTTACGTTGTAAACAACCACCAGTCCACCACCAAACCTTTTGTTACCTCGATTTCTTTGTGGTGAACGCTATTGTGTCTCTGCAAGTTTGTTGTGCTTTTCCCAGCTATCTTGTGACCACATTGCTTCCCTTCGGATAAAATCAAGCATTGTGTTTTGTTCTCCGCATCGATGTAGCAAAAATGTGTCCATATCACCTCTTCTCTTTCTCCCGAGCCCTGTGCAAAGCATTTTACTGTTTTACTTTTTTTAAGTTTCGCTCTGAAATCTGAACGCCCCTCCTGACTGTCCATTCATTTGTCGGTGGTGTGTGTGTGTGTGTGTGTGTGTGTGTGTGTGTGTGTGTGTGTGTGTGTGTGTGTGTGTGTGTGTGTGTGTGTGTGTGTGTGTGTGTGTGTGACTGGCTATTACTTTGAGGGGGTGTGTGAGTGAAGAACAGCATGCGCTTGCGCATCAAAGGAGACAGGAAGAAAGTGACACAATCTTATATAATATAATATTTCGTCTCTTCTTTGTTTGTGAACTAAAATGACCATAGATTTTAGCCCAGTCTTTATTTAGTGAACTAAATTTTCGTCTCGTCTTTATTAGTCAACGAAATTGCATAATGATTTAGTCCCAGTTATTGTTTATTCATGTGGGTGGTGGTCTCGTCTCGTCTCGTCTTCGTCCTTTGAAAAATGTGCGTTGACGAACATATTTCGTTTCGTTTTCGTTAACGAAATCAACACTAACTGGCAGGACGGTATTTTTTTTTTTTATACTTAAATTTTTATCCCACGATTTTGTAACCCTATTTTTTACACCCAGTGCCAATTGTCTATGTAATCCTGGGCACTACCTTCCCTCAATGCATGAGAGCCAACTGACCTTCTTGTCACCTGACAGGGGAGAGTTTCCCTGGTTGGACGTAGCGCGTGGAAGGAACACGTTATTCCAACCAGTTCCCTTCCCCTCCATCAGGCGCCCCAGCTGGCCAGGGGGAGGCAGTATAGTGACCAGGATTACTGCATGTTTTTGTGAGGGTACCTACCCTAGGAGACACGGGGAGAACATGCAAACTCCACACAGAAAGGCCCTTTCGCCAACCCCACCTAGGGTATGGGCACTGATGACGCGGAGGAGAGAACAAAAAAATCTTCCTCCTAGTATAACCATAATACCTGATGATTATGTTTTAGGGGGGGGGGATCACTGAAAATCACGGCACCCCGTCTTTAAGCGTAATCTTAAGACATTTGGGTTAGGGGTAGACATTTTTCTCATTCATCTCAATTATTAATTTGATAGCTCTTTTTTGTGTTCCCCTGCTCTTTTTTTAAGTGTCTTTTAGTTTTCTGTACATTTGATTAGTTTGTTATGTTCCCTTTTTTTGGCAACCTTTTCTCTTTGTGTAAATTACTTTACAGTTGCATTGTATGTGTGAAAGGTGCTATATAAATTACATTACATACATAACTGTTCTAAAAGTATGTCATCATTATGTCATGTAGTGAGGTCAAAGAGGAAGGCTTGTGGATGAGTGTTGTAATCGGGTCATGTGTGACAGTCCAAGTGTGTCCAACAGTCAGTGTGCCTGAGGGGGCGGATATGCCCGTGTGACTCTGTCTGGGTGCAGGGTGACAGCAGTGACAACATACGCACGCACGCATGCACACACTGACATAATGGGAATCCCCGCCTGCTGTCAGTTAGACACAGTGTCCCAGAAGCTGTGACATCAGATGGGAGGGACCTGCACCAGACAGATGGACTCATGTCACACTGCAGCCCTGCACACAGAAACATAGTACACAGTAGAGGTAGGTCTGAGTGGGGGAACAAGGGTCTCTATCCCTTTTCAATGTGTTAGACCCCTGGGAGATGGATTGCTGAGGTGGAGCGCAACACCTACCATCAGCTCCTAGTGCTTACAACACAACCTGCCAACAGCTCCCTGTACTTACAACACCTACCATCAGCTCCAAGTACTTACAACAACACCTACCATCAGCTCCCAGTACTTACAACACCTACTGTACCATCAGTTCCCAGTACTTACAACACCTACCATCAGCTCCCAGTACTTACAACACCTACCATCAGCTCCTAGTACTTACAACACCTACCGTCAGCTCCCAGTACTTACAACACCTACCATCAGCTCCCAGTACTTACAGCAACACCTACCATCAGCTCCCAGTACTTAAAACCCCTACCATCAGCTCCCAGTACTTAAAACACCTACCATCAGCTCCCAATACTTACAACACCTACCATCAGCTCCCAGCACTTAGAACTCCTACCATCAGCTTCCAGTACTTACAACACCTACTATCAGCTCCCTGTACCTACAACAAGTAAGACGCACAAACGCTGGAAGCGAACGCAGCTCGAAAATAACAATAAGAAGAATCTAAAGGAATGAGCAATTGTAGAGAAGTGGGTGGTACAGTGAAATTAGTGAGAACAGGGCCGCCACAAGAGTTTGTGAAATGTGTTTGGTTTAGGCATTGAAGTATATCGTCCAGCCATAATCATACCTAAAATGAGCCAGAACTCCACTTGTTTAATTAGTACACAGAATTAGTTAAAAATATAGAAGTCTGCCAATGTTCCCCAAAAGGCAGGACAGGTGAAGAGTGGGGGATACCTGGCCATTTACAGTGTAAAGACAGCCTCTGTGTCCAATACAACACCTCACTTTGGATAACAAAAGAAGCATGTGTTTTCACCTGGACTAGAAAGCTTTTGTCTCATTGTATTCACTTCGTTTGAAGCCCGGCACCATGTGGACTTATTTAACATGTCTGTGAGAGCTGTTGTCTTCCCCAGCCCCGTTTTTAGAACAGAGCTACTAGTTCAGGTAGAACCTGGGTTGAAATGTGAAAATATATACTGAAGTTAAAATGAACAAAAGTATTTAACTATGGCCTGTGTAGGTTTAATATAGGTAAAAAGCCAGGAGTAGTAAAACGTATTCACATGAATGGATGCTGTGTTATTAAAGCTTTTAAAGTTAACTATTGTTTACAGATGAATAAGAATGTAATTCCTGGTATCATTCTAAAGTGTATGTTGTACAAAGTATTAATCTAATAACAAAACTTCATTGTGAAATATGGTTCTGTACTGAAATTAGATATTGCTGAATTGACTCCCTTGTACTGAGTGATCTAGAATATTATGCGCAGTAGCTGTCCGCCCGGCCACGACGGTTCAGCTCCCGATTGGCTGAGAAGAGACAGAGGAGGAGCTCTTGTTAAACAGCGTCTCTTTCGAATCTACTGTATATAAACATGTTGTTTAGAGAGTAGCAGGGTGCTGCCTTTCTGGACCCTTGCAGTAACCATTTCTTGATTCTCCTTGTCGACAAATAAAGAAAGGAGAAGAAACTTTATCACCTTGGATTTGATGTCTCCTTTGTCCTAACATTTTCACTAAGGGCTTACGTTGCTCCACGGCTTTAATCCACGGTGTTCCACACAGATTATACTTCAATTGGCGTATGTCGGCAGACGGTTTTAACTATCCGCTGGGAGAGGACTAATTGTGGGTCTGTGGAGTTTGAATTCTTCTCAAAACGGTGAGTTGCTTAGCCACAATCTTACGATGGTTTTTTCTAAGGGGATATTCGTTAAAGAACCTTGTATTTTGTGTGCACGCTCGTGGATACGCTGCCTTTGGGGGGGGTGTATGGATTTAGGGGGATCCGTGGTGGTAAAGGCGTACTTTTGGAGTACAATAGACAAGTTGGGTGGGTCTTCTTAGAGGATTCATGCGGCTTCTTTTTGTTTGTTTGTTTTGTTTTTACATTGGTAAGGCGGTCAATATATCTGGTAACAGGATACGCTCGTTATGCGCATGAATAGGACGCAGGGACTTTCATATTATATGACTTCAGCGTAACATGATACTGCAGATTGAAACCGGGGGATCTCAAGTCGGACCTTGCTTGGCTGCTCTTCCCTTATCCAATGAGTTGTTATAATGGTATGGAGTGTTTAGTGGCAAATTGTGTGTACTCGAAATGCGTTCGGGAACTGCGACGCACTGACGTATGAAGTCGGACAATCAATGATATTAGTTTTGAGCGTGAGAGTATAAGCCAAACACTCAGTGCTTATGTGTGGCGTCTGGGATGCCATGTTTATTTTTTTACGTAGACCCTGGTATAAGCTCTGAGCGCGGTGCACTGCGTTCAGAGACATAGGCGCGCGGTATACTCCGTGTGATACTTAGCCCGTAAAATGTCTATGATAGATGTGTAAGGAGTGCCACTGTATGTAGGTGCGGTTGGCTTAAGAGGCAGGATTTTTAGTTCAGCGGCAGATATATACTTTCTTTGAAGTCATTGTTTGAGTTGCGAAGAGTGGGAGTTATTCAACGTCCCATCATACTCGGACCTTTCCCTTGGAAAAAGTGTGATCGTGTCGCTGTATGGTTATATTTGAAAAGTATGTAGGTAATGTTTTTGGCGAATTGATGTTTTGTTTCTGTCTAGGAATACTTGCGAAATACGTTGCGTTTATGGTTGGGGCTTGTACAGTGACTCTGCAAACACTTTGTGTTTTTTCTACTAAAACATGCTCTTATTGTTAGGTGTGACTAAGGTTACACAGTTCTCTGCATGAAAATTTGGCTGGCTATTTCTCATTTTTCTTCCATTATGCTCTCTTTGTCAAAACACAGCTCATGTCTGTCTTTCTTCTGACTCCTTTCTTTTTTCTTTCTTGCTAGCTGTTGCTAGTCGTTTCAAAGACACTTCTTTGAAATGTCTTTGTGCATTTTCAGGAGCACGGAGTCTTTCGGGTATATTTCTACATGTCCCATTCATGGCTACACTGTGTGTGCTGCTTATAACCGTTATTATCTTGTGGGTAATGGCGATTGGATTTGTAGTAGGTTCAAATCTTTTTCGCCTTTCTTAGACACACGGGTGAAGCATATTTTGTTGGGCTTCGGCGTGTGATAATTGTCCTTTGGTGATTACGTTTGGTGCTGAGATCAGATTTTAAAAAGCTATAGCTCCATTGTTTTGCGGTTTTTCGGCCATCTTGCTTTGTAGTTTTAGGGACCTTTGTTTTGTAGGCTTGTTATGCGTCTGCTTTATTTCCCCTATTCTCTTTTCTTTTCACACATCTTGGTGTAGTTTCTTTATTTTGATTGGCTTTTCATGATTTATTTCACAGCTTGTAGGCTACAAATATTGTGAGTTTTTTCGCAAGGCGTTTGCCACAGGAAACCTAATCTTCATATTGGGTGAATTGTGCCTTAAGCCATTTACATGCGTGTGATATTTTAGGATAGCTTGATTAATATAATTCTCCTTCTAATCGACTTCCATTGTTTCTATATGCTGTTTTTACTGCATTCATAGTAGCACGGCTATGGTGTGTGGGGTTTAAATGGTATTTTCTTTATTTCTTTTCACTTATAACATTGTTACAATAACTCTTCTATGCGGTTTATTCTGCTTTCGTGGTAGCAGTATATTTCGTCAATTTAAGGTTGGCTGCTATTATGCATGTGCAGAAGTGGTGTGACCTTTATTTAATTTCGTAGTATTTCCATTGTTGAGACTTTTGGTTCTGTGAAGTTGTTTCGGTTTGCCGGTTGGTAGCTGTACTCAAGTATGTGTTTGATGCTTTGTGTTGTGATGTAGGCTTGTGCTGGATGAGTTAGGAATGTGTCTGTTGTGGTGATTGAAGCACTTAGTTGTGATGAGAATTGTTGATGCAGTGTTGTTGGATGAGTTGGCATATGCGCTGGTCGCGTAAACTCGAAGTCATTCTTTAATGTGAGTTTCTTTGCAGTATTGATGCAGGTGGCTTTAATGTGAGTTTATTTGCAGTATTGATGCAGGTGGCTTTAATGTGAGTTTATTTGCAGTGTTGATGCAGATGGCTTTCCCATGATTAATTTTCAATAAGGTATATTTGTGGTGATGACACAAAGCGGCTTATTGGCGTGTTGGTATCCATTTTTCGACACATTTCAATTGTTTTATGTGTCGTCAGGGGAGGATGAAGCTGACATAAATAGTATGAAATTATTATCTAGGACTCGTGTTGAAATTACATAGATGTGACTATTTAGGCCTAAAAACAATGAAAATGATCCTTTTGGATTGTTGAATGTAGTTGTGAAAAAAGGACGGAAAATAATTGTTAAATGTAGTAATAAATACATAGGAGTAGGTTAATTATTTCGATTTGTGCTAAAGTATTGTGTTGAGTACTATACTAATAATGATAATAAGGAATAGAAGTGTGAAAAAGATTTGAATTCGGTCCGTTTTGTGTTTTAGACACAACAGATTTAATTTAATAATTTAACTGGATGTTCGCTATAATTTTGTTCCTCCTTGTATTGACTTAAGGCTACTTTTCTGAGAAAAAACTAACCTGGGACGCTAGGGACTCGACGGAGTCAATGTTATTTTTTAGATATGCCAAGGGTCGATTATTTAAGTAACATTTGTGGCAGCATTTGGACAAATTATGTTATTTAATAGGTCAAACAGGTGTGGTACAATCTGTGGGTTTTAATTCATGTAAGTATTACATTTTGACTACTGGGTCGTAAGTGATGCCTACTTTTGGCGGAGTTTAAAAGTGGGTGGTAATTAAGGTTGGGTGTTAAGATAAAAGTTTTTTAGTGTATTGGCCGTTTGGCTGAGCGATACTATATATTACTTTGACAGACTGAGAATACCTTAATTTTATTTGTACTAGTACAGAGGTGTATTGGTTTGAATTCTTTACTGAGGTGCTGTTCTATGCTATTTGACTGATGTTTTTGGATAAAGGCAGTCGCAGTCTCCTGGCTGCTAGAAGCAGATATTCTACTATAAGATTTTTGTGAAGCCTAGAGTGGCTATTTTTAAGACTGACGAATTCGCTCATACTGAATGTAAAAGTATAGGTCACAGTTTTTGAGTGCACGTTTTAAGATGTTTTTCCTATAAACGTCGGAACGACCGTGTACATAATTGAAGATTTAGTGATTAGTATCTTTTCAAAGAAGTAAGTTGGAATCTGTTAATTTTTTTTTTAACTGTTTGTACAAAAAATAATCCCCACTTGAATTATTTTGTGTACATAGCGTTAGTTATGACGTCTGAACAGGAAGTGTCCATCTCTTTCCCAAGTAGACAGTTTAGGAGTTGTAGTTTTCTGCCACAAAGGTAGAACTCAGAACTACAGAACATTGTGTTCTCATTTTAGTTCGTCGATTGTCGCCCTCTGGTGGTTGAGAGATATATTTAGGTTAGTGTGTGGTGACGTGTCTTCCAGTGGGAGTGGTGTGTATTCATGAAACCGCCCCTTCCAGTGATTGACACATCCAAACATTTGACTGACTCCACCTAGTGGTCGAGACGAAGGTTGCATTTTCACTGTATGAATGAGAAGCTTGGAGGGTTTGTGCTCGTTAGTGTTTTAACATTTCTGACTTATAGAGTTAACTCTTCTTTTAACAGTCTTTATCTAACAAGTTATTCAGCCTATTGGTATTCTATGGTGTCTAAGTATGCTTGATTAATGTTGTTTGTCTGTACTGCATGAGTTAATGTTGGTTGTCTGTACTGCAGGATTATTTTTTTCTAATTTAATCCATTCATGTCTATCAATAGCTTTCCGTGGGAGGGGAGCGCCACATTCGAGTTGTTTCCAGTCCTGGCTAATAGAGGACGGTTCATGTCTGGGATTAAAGTAATGTATTGACCAGACTTACAAATTTATACAAATTCAAACATTTGTCTTATATTTGATTTGGAATATTAAGAGACAGTTCAAGTAAGCTTTTGAAGTAATTTAATCTTTAATTATCGTTCATACATACACACACTTATAGTTCTATACTGTTATACTTAGGATATATGAGCAACACTATTGGGTTGACTCACGTGTGTGCTGAGTGATAAAGACACGTCACACTTGCATTATAATGTTCTCATATCAATACTCCTTCAAAACTGTTCTTAAGGTACTGACAGAGGTCCGTTGTGGACTCAAGACATTTATGATTTGTGTGTGATTTTTAGATAAAGAATAGCCATATTGTAAGTAAGATCTGATTCCAGAGGGGAACACCTATAGAGGTTGAAGTAACGTGACAATAATTGTGATTTAATATCATTTGGATATTTGATCTACAATTATGGAATCAGGGCAGCAGCAGAGTTCCTTGGAACAAAATGATTCTTTCATTGACGTGATCAATATGATTTTGGGACAATGGGAGGATAATTGGCCAAACTTTTATGGGCCTTGGCCACAAGACAGCATATTCGACCCAGAAATTATTGACACATTAGGAATGCTTGCCAGAGCATATCAGAAAGATTGCTCAGACACAGGGGCAAAGGAGAATACAGTGTTTAAATTGTTTTTCAAAAAGGGTAAAAAATTAAATAAGGCTTATGTGAGATACCAAGCCAGGATGACGACCGCACAGGTGCACCCAGAACCAGCTGAGAAGAGCGTTTCATCTTCTGATCCCACTACGTCACCGGGTGAGAAACCTATCGACCAATTGTCAGCCCTGGACACAGGGCATTGCAGTGACAGTGGAGACGGGCTGGGAGCTGGAGCAGTGGCGAGAGCAGGTGTCCAGGAAATAGGTGACGGACAAGCAAACCCAAAGCCGTTACGACGACATCATGAAGGTCCCTTCAGAGGACGGTGCCACATCTGTCAGAAACATGGACATGCTTGGCGCCAGTGTAACCAGACACCACCGGCTGTCAGCCCCATTGCCCCACTGTCAGCCCCAGCTCTTCAAGGTACCCCACAGTTTTCACCAGGTTTCAGGCCGTCTGTCTCTGGTCCTAGGCAAAGTGATGTTCCGGCTTCACCCCAGGGAGTCGACCGGGTGGTGCTACAGGTACACACATTCTATGAACGGCTGGTCCCCCATCCAGGTGGCTATCAGTCTGCACCACAGCAGACTCTCACCCCTTACATGCAATGGACTGAGTCAGAGTTGGTGCCACGGGTGCCCCCGGTACCTGCACTGCAAGGTGATTATCAACTAGGACGGATGTCCAGACGTTTGTCTGAAGCTTGGGGCAAGCGGTGTTACAGGTGTTATCAGATGGGTCACTTTGCACGAGATTGTCCACTACCTGGACAATTCACTCCAGTTATTGCTCCCTGCCGCATGGATGACAAGGCGGTACATGGCTAGAGACATTTGAAAAGAAACGTACAGAGACATTACTTTAGACTGTGATGGAGGCTGGACATATTGGAACAGGTGACGTAGGGCAATGATGGAATACATAAACCGTTGTTGACAAGAAAAGAAAACCCTGAGTCACCGTTGAACTTGACATGATCAGACTGCGGCTTGATGGGAAAAAAAAAAAAAAAAAAAAAAGCAGCAACTTTCATTTTCTACCTATTTTGAAAAATGATACTGATCACTGTCCATATTCTAATTGGAGATTTAGCATAGAGTCTAATATGCTTTCAGGTGGTTGACTAAATTTGTACAAAATCTGAACCTAGTATAGGATGGATTGTTGGAAGGAGCTGGAGATGCTGTTGGTCTTTTTTGACACTTGTATTTCTTTCCTGCTATAGGAAAGTGTCACAGGAATTTCGTGTAAAACTATTGTAAAAATTAGGACTAAATTGTTTAACCAATTCCACAGTAAAGTGTGGATTGGGATAGATCCAGTAAACTGGTTCGGTGAGCATACACAAATGATAAATTGTTGTCAGTAATGAGAAACCGTGGAGAAATGAAACATATAACACGTCCGTATGACGTTCTTTTCAGGAGGACTTCAGTTCTTTATTGATCTTCTGGGGTTTGATGAGACATAATGTCCATTATTATTGCCTTATGTCTCAATCAGAATCAGAATCAGAATCAGAATCAGTTTTATTGTCACATCACAGGTTTACAAGGTAAAAAAGTGGGTGAAATTCTTTTTTGTACATCGTTCCCATCGCAACGTTAGTTTCCATAGAAAGAAGAGGGGGGGGGGAGAAGAAGAGGGTGGGGGGCAGGTGGGAAGGAGATCAAAAACAAGAGAGCAACAGAAGGCCAGACAAGTTATCTACATATTTACAAATTACCTGAGATAATAAATAAAACTAAAAAAACTAAACTAAGGTGCCTGAGCATAGCAGCAATGTATTGTACTGTGCATGTTATACTTATACTGTGCATGATAGACAAGGACGTTAAGGTGCTTAAGGAGCACAATAAAAAGACCCAAAAAAAGTCAGTGCGTTATACAAGGGATTAAGGTGCAAAAGGTCAGTGCGTGTCCACCTAGAGTGGACTGACCCTAGTATAATCCGCATGTAGCTCCATGAGGGAGTGCAACAAAAAGTCATTTGTACCTGGTGTAGTCCACAGGTGTGTCCGAGGGGGGGGCTAAAGTCCAAGTCATTGTCCCTGGTATAATCCACAGGTGTGTTCAGGAAGAGCCAGAAAAGTCTGCGCCGCCTGCTGTCAGGCTGCTGAACTCATCCAGGCTTATGCCCCATTCAGCATTCTGACAGCGGCTGGATTGAAACTACACCAAAATCTGGTGGTGGAACTCTTGATACTGCGGTAGAGCCCCTTGCCCGGTCGCGGTCGTTGTAGGGGGTTGAACAGTCTATGACTTGGGTGGTGCTTGTCCTTGATGATGCGCTTGGCTTTGACCACGCACCGCTTTTTGTACAGTTCCTGGAGCGCTGGGAGCTCGATTCCCATTATCCGCTCTGCCGATCGCACTACTCGTTGTAGGCTGACCTTTTCTCGGGCAGTGCAGTTCCCGTACCAGGCCGTGACACAGCCTGTTAGGATGCCTTCGACAGAACTGTTGTAGTACAGCCTGAGGATGCGACGTCCTACTCCGAGCTTCTTCAGGCGGCGGAGCCAGTACAGTCGCTGCTGAGCCTTTTTCCTCACGTGTGTGGAGTGCGTCTCCCATTTGAGGTCCTCCTCGATGTGTACTCCGAGGAATTTGAACTCGTTGACCCTTTCCACTGCAGCACCGTCGATGAGGATGGGCGCATGGTCTCTCCGCGGCCTCCTGAAGTCCACGATCAGTTCTTTGGTCTTGTCGACGTTAAGAGAGAGGTTGTTCTCACGGCACCAGTGTGCCAGTGATTTGATCTCCTCTCTGTAGTCAGACTCGTCGTTGTTGACGATTCGGCCTATCACTGTCGTGTCGTCCGCGTACTTTATGATGGTGTTGGAGACATGTGTGGCTATGCAGTCATACGTGTACAGGGAGTAGAGGAGAGGGCTCAGCACGCATCCCTGGGGTGCTCCGGTGTTGAGGGTCAGGGGGTCGGATGTGATGCTGCCCATTCTCACCACCTGATGTCGGTTGGACAAGAAGTCCTGTATCCAGTCGCACATGCTTGGGTGTAGCCCTAGGTGTCTGAGCTTTTTGTCAAGTATTGCTGGGACAATGGTGTTGAATGCTGAGCTGTAGTCCACGAACAGCATACGTACATATTTGTCCTTCAGCAGCTTGTTGTCCATGTGCGAGAGGACGGTGTGGAGAGCCATGGCAATAGCGTCGTCGGTGGATCTGTTTTTGCGGTATGCATACTGCCACGGATCCAGCGAGGCAGGTAGCGTGGAGCTGATGTATTCCCTCACCAGTTTCTCGAAACACTTGCTGACGATCGGGGTGAGAGCAACAGGTCTCCAGTCGTTCAGGCATGTCACTTTGGCCTTTTTGGGAATGGGCACAATGGTTGACATTTTGAACCCTGCAGGGACCACAGCCAGGGAGAGGGAGAGGTTAAAGATGTCAGCGAAGACACCCGCCAGCTGGTCTGCACATGTCTTAAGGACCCGGCCTGGAATCCCATCAGGTCCGGCTGCCTTGTGGATGTTGACCCGTGTGAAGGCTGTACGCACTTCTCTCTCCGAGATGGTTAGAGGAGGGTTCTCCTCTGCTGGTGCTGCTGATGGCCCCGCTTGGCTGCCGCGGTTGGAGCTGATCTCAAACCGGCCGTAGAAAGTGTTCAGTTCGTTGGGGAGGGAGGCAGGCGGGTTCACCTCGCTTCTGGTTCTTGTTTTGCAGTCTGTCAAGGTGTGTACTGCCTGCCATGTGCTCCTGATGTCGCCACTGCTGAGTTTGTCTTGCATCTTTTTTGTGTAGGCCTTTTTCGCCTTCCTGATGGCGCTGTTTAGGGCCGCGCGCGTCGTGTTGCGCGTTTCCACGTCGCCAGATTTGAAACCAGCGTCCCGTTCATGCAGATGTGCACGTACTCCGCTGTCCATCCATGGTTTCTGATTGGGATAGATCCGAACTGTCTTTTTTGGGACTATGTCATCTATGCACTTGCTGATAAAGCCAGTGACTGAGTCTGAGAGTTCGTTGATGTTATTCCCAGCGGCGTTCTTAAACATCCCCCAGTCAGTCTGGTAGAAGCAGGATTGTAGCATAGCGTCTGTGTCCTCAGACCAGATTCGGATTTCCTTCTCAACGACCGGCTCCCTTTTTAGCCTCTGTTTGTAGGCAGGTAGCAGCTGGATGGCGTCGTGGTCAGAGCTTCCTAGCGGTGGGCGGCGGAGAGCTTTGTATCCATCCTTGAAGGGCGTGTAGCAGTGGTCAAGAATATTGTCACCACGGGTACTGCAGGCGACATGCTGGTGGAATTTGGGAAAGACCTTTTTTAAGTCTGTCCGGTTGAAGTCGCCTAGGCAGATGACTGCGCAGTCCGGGTGGCGATTTTCTTGTGCACTGATCGCCTGGTGTAATTCCCTCATAGCTGTGTCCTTATTAGCTCCAGGATGAATGTAAACAACGGCTACAATCACGATGCTGAAGTCGCGTGGTAGGTAGAAAGGACGGCAGGCTATGATTAAAAGTTCAAGGTCTGGTGAGCAGTGACTGTCTAGGATTTTAACATCTTTGCACCAGTTGTTGTTGATCAAGGCACAAACTCCCCCCCCACGTTGCTTACCGCTCAGTACAGGGTCTCTGTCTTTCCTATACGCGGTGAAGCCAGGAGGAGTGATAGAAGAATCAGATGCTAACTCCGTTAGCCACGTCTCTGTTAGCACAACAACACAGGTCCTCCTCGTCTCTGCGTTGTATTTAACGCGCGCCAGTAAGTCGTCCATAGTGGTCACTGTTCTTGATTCACACAGAGATCTAACGTTCGCTAGCAGGATTGAAGGCAGTGCAGGTTTATATCCACGTTTTGTTGTTCTTACGAGAAGACCCGCTCTAGTGCCTCGCCGCCACGGTCTTTTTCGACGGGGGTATGTTGTTGATCCGGCCGGAACAAAGGGTACCCCACCCCCCCCCCAGCCGAGCGGGAGGTTTTCGGCAAAAAAGTCCGGAATTCTGTGTGTAATCGCTGTGCTGATGTCCATAAGTGCTTGTCTGTCATAACTCCTTAGACACGCGACGGTGTAGGGAAAAAAGAGAAGGCTAAAAAATACTAAAAAGATGGAAAAACGTTGCGATGCTACGGAGCTTGTACGAATGCGGCCGTCTTTCATGGCGCTTCCGGTTGTATGCTCCTCAAGAGGGGAGGTATAAAGGGAAACATTTAAAATTGGGGTTTTGGACATAGTATTTTTTGGAACAAATTGACCAGTTCATAGGCCAGATTAATATTTAATTTTGAGTTTTTAATGACCTACACTAATATCTTTGCATGAACTAAATTGAGTGAATGAGTAACACTTCTTGTGTGTGTGTATTGAGGTGGGTAGGTGCATGTTGTACTTTCTAGGAAAGAGTAGGGACGTTTTTCCCCCAAATGTTCTCGTGCTAATAGATGGAGAGCTGCTGAGGAGAGGAACGGCTGTCAGAGGAATCAGGCTGCAGAACCAGGTGTCGATGAGAGGTCGAACGAATCATGTTGGTGGAGATGACAGCGGCTATGAGACAACCTCTACCCATCACTGTTTCTGCTGCCAAAGTGAGCTACACACCAGGAAGGGATTCTACCTCCCCCAGTCAGCTCTACAGGAGCCCAGGGTGTGACCTCACAGAAGCAGTGTAAACCTTCAAATCTACAGATCGAGGCCACAAACAGAGGATAACGGGTGTCCAGGTCAAGGGGATTCCATGCACGTGTCAGAAAGCTGGTGTGTCTCTTGAAGAATGACACATCACGCCCATACCCTATGCCCTTTGACGCAGATAACGAAGATCTTCATCAATTTCAACCCCTTTTCTTTTTCTTGCCCCAAGCTGTGAACAGTTTTTGCTTCAAGGACTGAACATTTCCTAAATACAGGAAGAAGAAGAATTGCGTTTGTTAGTTTAAGCGAAAAAAGAGGAGAAAAAAACAGAAAATTGTCCTTCTGTAAGCGCGCAGTCCCTTATGTAAACCACATGTCATAATGTATTCATGATGTCTTTTTGCAGGTTGAACTGAGGTACAGATTCTGAATGATATTAATTGGTTTCTTTAATGAAGTGTTTTGGTTTTATTTTGTGGCTTTGTATAGGTACCATTCTACAATCAAGAGGGGTATAAACTAATCATTTTTGCAGGTTGTTTTCCAGTCAGAGGTTTGGATTATGATTTTGTGCTGAAAGATATCTTCTTTCGCCCGAGCTCTGAATTACGGAAGACGTTATAAGTCTTCCGAGAGGGGTTTATGAAGTATATCGTCCAGCCATAATCATACCTAAAATGAGCCAGAACTCCACTTGTTTAATTAGTACACAGAATTAGTTAAAAATATAGAAGTCTGCCAATGTTCCCCAAAAGGCAGGACAGGTGAAGAGTGGGGGATACCTGGCCATTTACAGTGTAAAGACAGCCTCTGTGTCCAATACAACACCTCACTTTGGATAACAAAAGAAGCATGTGTTTTCACCTGGACTAGAAAGCTTTTGTCTCATTGTATTCACTTCGTTTGAAGCCCGGCACCATGTGGACTTATTTAACATGTCTGTGAGAGCTGTTGTCTTCCCCAGCCCCGTTTTTAGAACAGAGCTACTAGTTCAGGTAGAACCTGGGTTGAAATGTGAAAATATATACTGAAGTTAAAATGAACAAAAGTATTTAACTATGGCCTGTGTAGGTTTAATATAGGTAAAAAGCCAGGAGTAGTAAAACGTATTCACATGAATGGATGCTGTGTTATTAAAGCTTTTAAAGTTAACTATTGTTTACAGATGAATAAGAATGTAATTCCTGGTATCATTCTAAAGTGTATGTTGTACAAAGTATTAATCTAATAACAAAACTTCATTGTGAAATATGGTTCTGTACTGAAATTAGATATTGCTGAATTGACTCCCTTGTACTGAGTGATCTAGAATATTATGCGCAGTAGCTGTCCGCCCGGCCACGACGGTTCAGCTCCCGATTGGCTGAGAAGAGACAGAGGAGGAGCTCTTGTTAAACAGCGTCTCTTTCGAATCTACTGTATATAAACATGTTGTTTAGAGAGTAGCAGGGTGCTGCCTTTCTGGACCCTTGCAGTAACCATTTCTTGATTCTCCTTGTCGACAAATAAAGAAAGGAGAAGAAACTTTATCACCTTGGATTTGATGTCTCCTTTGTCCTAACATTTTCACTAAGGGCTTACGTTGCTCCACGGCTTTAATCCACGGTGTTCCACACAGATTATACTTCAGCATGTTGTAGGCTGTTGTGCATTTTAATCAGAGCATTGTGTACATTCCTGGTGGTGCACTCTGGCGCACTCTGGTGGCTGCACACAGGTAGTGCACGCACGTGAGTCACATGGGGGCGCGAGCCAATGAGAGCGTGAGTCACATGGACTGCACACAGAGACACAACCCGAGCACGGTTTCATAGTAAGCTCCACTTGCGCGGAGGCGCGCCTTCAGCGCCTCCTTCCGCTGCGTTTGCAACCACTCCTACCATCAGCATCCAGTACTTACAGCTCCTACCATCAGCTCCCTGTATTTACAACAACAACTACCATCAGCTCCTATGCAGTACTTACAACAACAACCACATAACAAATCCCGACCTGAAAAGTCATTTTCTGTTTGTTAAAGAGCTGGAGAGATGTGGAGACCCCTGTTATTGAACAAACATATTATTTTTCTTTTTTGTTTTATATATATATGCAATGAAATGAAATGAAATAAAGTACATTTATTGAACATAGAGGATTTTCTCTCAGGACTTAAACCAACATGTGCACAAGGACTTTGAGCTACGCTGTGACTAGCGTTGGCGTAAATCACTGCGTGATTTACGTACGAATGCGCGCGAGCACGATTTTTTTTGCGGTTTTCCCCCGGATTTGTAACTTTTGGGTATTTTTTTTTGGTACCTTAATTCGGTTAATTCGGTTAATTCGGTTAATTCTGGGCCTCTTTGAGGTACTGAAAAATATTGCTTTATAAATAATATATTTATTTATTTAAAGCATGTCTCCTCTGTTTGTTTCAGATAACAAAATAATCACAGCTTAATAATTCAGCTTTTTAACAAAATAAAATAAAATCTCTCTCTCAACAAGTCTTATCTTAGAACAAGTGAGGTACCCCATTATTCAAAATAACCTTTCATGTCTATAATGTAAAAATGTAAAAAATGCCTCAAAACCTGTTAATTATAAACAAAAGCAAATAGAGAAGTAGCCTGTTCTTCAATGTTATAGCTCATTCTTCAAAATAATGTCTCCTATGGCTAATGTAAAAAATATAAATAATGCCTCAACATTTAAACAAAAAGAAAAGAGAGGTAGATAACAAAATAATCACTCTCATACAAATATGCTCTATAATATTTCATGTTAAGTTCTGTATGAACATTCAGCTTTTGAACAAAATAAAATAACCTCTCTCTCAAGTCTTAGACTTATCTTAGAACAAGTAAGTGTAAAAAATATGAATGTGATCTGTAAAGTCACAGAGCCCACAGACTGGGTGAACGCACTCGTCGTCGTGGAGAAGCCAAAGACAGGTAAATCGAGGGTGTGCCTAGACCCCAGGCCCCTCAACAAGGCTATACTAAGGCCTCATTACCCCCTACCTACTTTGGAGGACGTCATCACAAAGCTCGCCGGAGCAAGATACTTCAGCGTTTTGGACGCTAGGTCAGGCTATTGGGCCATAAAACTGAGCAATGAGTCCTCAATGTTAACAACATTTAACACAGTGTTTGGCAGGTATCGCTTCCTCAGACTGCCATTCGGGATCATCTCAGCACAGGACGAGTTCCAGCGGCGTGTGGACGAGACGTATGAGGGCCTCAGTGGCGTGGCAGCCATCGTCAATGATGTGCTGGTGTTTGGGAAAACCAAGCTGGACCACGACCGACACCTCAGAGCCATGCTACAGCGCACCAGAGAGAGAGGTGTGCGACTGAACCCTGACAAATGCCACATCTGCGTGTCAGAGGTCAGTTATTTTGGCCACACACTGTCACACGAAGGCATAAAGCCTGATCCACAGAAAGTGAACGCTGTACAGGAGATGCAGCCACCACGGAACAAGGCCGAGTTAGAGACCATTCTAGGAATGATAAACTATCTTGCCAGATTTGCTCCACATCTGTCAGAGATCAACGCACCACTGCGACAACTACTAAAACAAGACAGTGAGTTTCTGTGGGACGCTAACCACGACAAAGCATTCAATCAAATGAAAGAACTGATAACTCAGCAGCCAGGCCCAGTACTATCGTACTTTGACCCTGAGAAGGAGCTACGGCTGCAAGTGGACGCATCTAAAAGTGGCCAGTTGCCTACGCATCTAAGTCTCTCAACAGCACCGAAGAGAACTACGCGCAGATAGAAAAGGAGCTGTATGCTGTACTGTTCGGCTGCAAACGCTTTCACGAGTACATGTATAGGCGCAAGGTAGTTGTGGAGTCAGACCACAAACCTTTGGAGGCTATACTCAAGAAGCCACTGGCAGCAGCGCCACCAAGACTGCAGAGAATGATACTACAACTCCAGAGGTACGACATCACAATCATTCACAGGCCTGGAAAAGACATACCTGTGGCTGACACACTGTCACGGAAGTCCATAGAGTACCATGACAGAGCCCTGCATGAAGGGATGGAGGCCCAGGTGCACACAGTTATCAGCAGTGTTCCTGTGAGTGATCAGAGACTGTCAGAGATAAGAGAGGCAACAAGCCAAGACTCGCAGCTCACTGACTTGAGAAAAGCCACACTGGATGGCTGGCCTGACACAAGGTCACACTGCCCGCCTAGCATTCAAGAGTATTGGAATCACAGAGATGAAATCTCAGAAATCGATGGCATCATGTTCAAAAGTGAGAAGATCATCATTCCCCGTAAGCTCAGGGAGAACATGATAGAGCGCATACACTCCAGCCACATGGGTGTGGAAAAGAGCAAAAACAGAGCACGAGACCTTCTATTGTGGCCCAGCATGGGAAAGGAGATCGAGGCAGCAGTGGAGGCCTGCAGCATATGCCAAGAACGCCGCAGCGCTAACCCCAGAGAGCCCCTGCTGTCACACACCATCCCAGACAGGCCATGGCAGGTGATAGGCACCGACCTATTCACCTGGAACTCAAGAGACTATGTCATCATTGTCGATTACTATAGCAGATTCTTTGAGTTAGAAAGATTATATAGCTGTACTTCAGCAGCTGTTATCTCCAAACTCAAGTCCACCATGTCTAGGCACGGTATTGCAGAGGCCGTGATCAGTGATAATGGGCCATGTTACAGCTCAAGCGAGTTCCAACGCTTTGCTAAGTCATGGGGTTTCACACACACCACCACTAGCCCCCACTACCCACAAAGCAATGGCCTCGCAGAAAAGTATGTCCAGATAGCCAAGCAGATACTGGACAAAGCCAAGGCTGAAAACAAAGACCCCTATCTCAGTCTGCTAGAGTATCGCAACACGCCAGTAGACAACCTGAAGTCACCGGCACAACTTCTCATGAGCCGGAGACTACGCTCGATCCTTCCTGCAACAGCCAAACACCTGCAGCCGCAAGTCGTCTGTCAGCAGTCAGTACAAGAGCGGAGAGAGATCTGTCAGCAGCGGCAACAGTTCTACTTCAACAGGTCTGCCAGACCTCTACCCCAGTTACCTGCTGGTGCGCCCGTCCGGTTTCGCCAGCAGGATGGTTCATGGACACCTGCAACAGTGACACGACCTGCACACACAGACAGGAGCTACCACATCACCACCAGCGGAGGTCAGACCTATCGACGCAATCGCCGACACCTCACAGAGAGTCGAGAGCCACACCAACACGACAGCGGAGACGGTGCGACAGCAGAGGTCATCCAGCAGCTGGAGCCCAGCGTCAGCAACACACCGGCCCATCACCGTGATCCTGTGTCACCTCCACACCTGAACTCTCAGACAGATAACCATCAGCCTGGCTACACCACACGATCAGGCCGTGCTGTCAAGCCAAGACAAGTCCTTGACTTGTAATTATTGTAAAAGGGTGCAGGCGGATCGCTGCCCTATATCACTATTGTGATATTACCAGTGCCTTTACAAAAAAAAAGAGAGAAAAGCGCACTGTGATTGTATTTGTGAACTTTTATGCAATATTTTGTATTTGTGTATTTTGATGCATTATTATGCTTACCTGAGGATCTAGTACCTGCGAATTGCATTTATTGAAATTGCACTGAGTGATGTTTTAGTATGTATTGGACCTGCTCTAACTACTATTCTCATTCCCATACCTGTTTACAGATGCAACATTTTCACACAGGACATTTGTACCCAGGCTTAAGTACTGATATAATTGCACTGTCCAGTGATATATGCTATTGCCTATTTCTGCTAATTCACTGTGATATTTTTGGGCATTTATGTTTTCGTCAGCTAAGATACATGTTTGTGCCTGTTGAACTTTATCAGTCATACTACCTCATATGTGGAACAACTATCTTTACATAAGAAGGAAGATGTAACATACTTGGTACACTCCATTGCCTGGAGTGAGTATGTAGTCCCGCGAGACTTGGGGACGGGAGTTAAGTTTGGATGAGATCCAAGATGGCGGAATAAACAAACCATGCTGAGACATACACGTCCTTGTGTTTATTAATATTACGGTTTATAACCGACCAAAGGGTGAAATATTACAGTAAGGTACCCCATTATTATACATTATTATAGTCGGTCAATTTGGCAGAAGAAGTCTCGCCTTGCACAGCTTTCTTGTGCTTTGAAGTGGCAGTATGGGCTTGCAGGTCTGACAAACCTTTATTTGCCACGAAGACATATGTTCCTGCTTTGCAAACAGTACACTCTGCTTCACATTTGTCACGACCCAGACGAAAACACGGGTACTTTTTGCACATTTCATCTGTGAAGTTGCATTTGCGTTTCGGCATTTTCTCCGCTCCGCCTCTGTCTGTGTAACTTTTCTCAGTCGGGGAGCAATGAATAACAGGCAGCGCTGAGCGCGATGTATGCTGTTCAATGTGTGTCTGTGTGAGTGTGTGTGACTGTCTGTGTGTGTGTGTGTGTGTGTGTGTGTGTGTGTGTGTGTGTGTGTTTGGTCACGTGTGCCTCCAGCCTGTCAGCAGCTGTGTTGCCAAGTCTCGTGAGAGAAATAAGGAAACATTCCTCCAAAATAAGACAGAAAAAGAAGCACATTTTTGTTTTTGAAGTTGTGGTAAATATTCGGATATGGCAACACTAACAATGTGAACAACTCGTTCGCAATTTACAAAACCGGGGTTACGGAAGTACCATAGTTAGCGCTTTCATTGTAAAAAAAAAAAAAAACACCGGACATTTGAAGGATTTTATAAACCCCCCCCGGACAGGCCGGACAGCACCCCAAAAGAGGACATGTCCGGGTAAAAGAGGACGTATGGTCACCCTAATATACTAACTATGTTGAAAGTTTCACGCTTCTTTCAAAAAGTGCACGATTTGCTCAAAAACGGGAGTTAAACAGCTCTACTAACAGATTTTGTCCAAACATCACGCAAATCCGTACAGAGTACATGTCTTTCAGATTTTTTATATTCCATCCTGATTTGCTAAGATTGGCTTCCAAAGTTTGCAGGAGTGCTCCGTTTGGAACAAAATCCGTCAAATCATGAACACAGCGTGCGATTTTTGTGACATTTTGCACGCACATTCCCACTAGGCCAAGAAAGAAATGCCATTTGAATTTTTTCAAACCAGCCTCATGGTGACGCTATAACAGGCCAATTCGTTTTTTTTATCCATAACTGCACCGATCTGTGTAAAGCTTTGTTTGCACACTCCCTAGCGGCCAAAGAAAAACACACACGCAGACCGAGGAGCACTGTTTCTAGTTTATGCATGTTTTGCAAGTAACTTGTAACTAAAAGGCCGTTCACGGCGAGTACGTAGTTCATTCATTGAATACATAGGACCACAATGGATACAAGTCCCCAGGACTTTTTTGTGTTATCCTTTTAGCCTAAATGTCTGACTACCTCATGCATGACCTCATGCTGTTTACATGTCTGTCTAATAAAGTATTCAATCAATCAATCAAACATATCTACGACCAGCGAACAGCTAGCCTACCAGCTAGCGTTAACTATTCATAATCATCTCCTCATCTCTGATAATAACAAAACTTTCCGAGGGTGAATGAGACCGATTGCATCCCAGATGTCCTTCCGATGTATTCTGATTGGCTGTCAATGTTTCTATCGTTCATAAAAATCTCTCTGAAAGTGATCCTAACGATATTTGTTTGCGACAATAATCTATTGTTTACGACTATCGTCGTTGTGGTGTGGACACTGCCATCCACTTCAGTTAGATAATTATTTAGTTATCGTGCTCAATGTTAAATAATTACAGTGGAGTAAAAAGTACAATATCTGCCATTGAGATATAGTGGAGTAGAAGTAAGTAAAAATGTTGAAAAAAAATAATAATCAAGTACACAGAGGAAGCAAGATGGTGTTTTGTAACTCCGTGCCCCGTGTGGAAGGTGGTTGACTCATTGACAACCGTGCGAAACGCCTCTCCATGTGCGGCCCACCTGTTATTGTCCCAGCAAATTCACCTTCACACACGACCTTCAGACGTAAACACACCAGTGATGGAAGAAGTACTGGCATCAAAATATACTTAAAGTAAAAGTTCTAATTATGCAGAAGGTCCCATTTCACACGTTTTCACAATGTATCAAAATATTTTGAAAATAGCAGATCTACAAGCTGACAATGTGTTGCGATTATGCGACACATTGTGAGCATGTAGATGGGCATGGGCTCTTTTCAAAAAGCCTATAAGGCTGAAGTGGTTAATGTGTGTTTTGTAATAATAATCTAAATCTACAAAGTTCTAGTAACTAAGTTTCCAAATAATCGTAGTAGAGTCAATTTTACAATAGTTGTCTTATAGGGGGGCACGGGCATTTTTTCCCTCTTCCCCCCCTTGGTAGGCGTATGTTCCCCAGCCCTGGCGCAGTCGGTAGCGCAGTCACCTCACAGCTAGAAGGTCCTGGGTTCGATTCCCACCGGGGCCGCTGTGGGCGCTGGGTCCGTGTTCTCTCATCCGCGTCATCAGTGCCCATATCCTAGCTGGGGTTGGTGAAAGGGCCTCTCTGTGTGGAGTTTGCATGTTCTCCCCGTATCTCCTAGGGTAGGTACCCTCACAAAAACAGGCAGTAATCCTGGTCTCTATACTGCCTGGTCTATACTGGTCTATACTGCCTGGTCAGCCGTGTGCTAGCTCTCATGCATTGAAGGAGGCATGAGCTCGGCTCTAGGCTCTCCCTAGGCTGGCAGAGGGAGTGTAGCGCCCATGATTACATAGGTAATTGGCACTGGGTGATAAACTGTTGCAAAAAATTGCAATAATAAAAAACAAAATAAAAGTTGTCTTCTAGATGTAGCATGGAGTAGAAGGATTAAGTATTGAAAAATTGAAATACTCCAGTAAAATAAAGGTAACTCTAAAGTACTGTACTTGATTACATTTGCTTAGTTTCCACCACAGTGCACATGCACACGCACACGCGCACGCACGCGCACACGCACACGCACACGCACACGCACACACTATTATTATTAGTATAACTATACTTGGGGCATCAACATTTTTGAAAGGTAATCTAATAAATGTCATTTTTAGTTATTTTTTTGTCCTGATCTACAAACTCACAACTTGTGATCTTGTAGATCGACTATTTTGTGTGTGCATCAACAGTGCATGAATAAGAATACATCAAGACATTTGGCTCTCACAAGTATAGTAGTATAAGTACACACACACACACACACACACACACACACACACACACACACACACACACACACACACACACACACACACACACACACACACACACACACATGCAAAAACGCACGAACACACACACGGACAGGTGTGCACACACACGTACAGTCACACAAAAACACACAGTAAAGCGGAAGAGAGTAGCGGTGGTGGTTGGAAGGGGGGTTCTTGGCCGTCCGAAAACGGCAGCTGTGAAAACAGGCGCCCAGTGATGTCAGAGGGTGCAAAGGATTCTGGGTGACGAGGCTGTATAGCGAGTTCGCTTTGATGTGCTTTGGATTTTTATAGCAGCTCTGAGAGAGGGCGAATTGATGTTGTAGTGACTTATGATGTGTGTGTGCGTGCCAATGCATGTGTTTAATCAAAGAAATGTGTGGGACGCACTTGGGACACACACACACACACACACACACACACACACACGCAGGCACTCTACCAGCAGCAGCATTGCTTTACAGAGCATTACAGCATTTCTAAGCATTCACCTGAGTGAGAGAGAGAAAGACAGACAGACAGACAGACAGACAGACAGACAGACAGACAGACAGACAGACAGACAGACAGACAGACAGACAGACAGACAGACAGACAGACAGACAGACAGACACCTCTGAGACACAGAGTGAGTAGACAGAAACGGTTCCACCTTATAATGAGCATCAGTGAGGACCAAATTATTTGAAGATATGGTTGAAAAATGGGTTCCCTTTTAAGTGAAGCAAACATCCTTCTCCTTTTGGGGCTGGCCGTCCATGGATGTGTGGGTAGAGAGGCCATCTGTGGGTGTGTGAGTAGAGAGGCCATCTGTGGGTGTGTGTGTGTAGAGAGGCCATCTGTGGGTGTGTGGGTAGAGAGGCCATCTGTGGGTGTGTGAGTAGAGAGGCCATCTGTGGGTTTGTGAGTAGAGAGGCCATCTGTGGGTGTGTGAGTAGAGAGGCCGTCTGTGGGTGTGTGAGTAGAGAGGCCGTCTGTGGGTTTGTGAGTAGAGAGGCCATCTGTGGTATGTGTGCAGAGAGGCCGTCTGTGGGTATGTGTGCAGAGAGGCCGTCTGTGGGTTTGTGAGTAGAGAGGCCATCTGTGGGTGTGTGAGTAGAGAGGCCGTCTGTGGGTATGTGTGCAGAGAGGCCGTCTGTGGGTATGTGTGCAGAGAGGCCGTCTGTGGGTGTGTGAGTAGAGAGGCCGTATGTGGGTTTGTGAGTAGAGAGGCCGTCTGTGGGTTTGTGAGTAGAGAGGCCGTCTGTGGGTATGTGTGCAGAGAGGCCGTCTGTGGGTTTGTGAGTAGAGAGGCCATCTGTGAGTGTGTGAGTAGAGAGGCCGTATGTGGGTGTGTGAGTAGAGAGGCCGTCTGTGGGTTTGTGAGTAGAGAGGCCATCTGTGGGTGTGTGAGTAGAGAGGCCATCTGTGTGTGAGAGAGAGAGAGTGTTCGGGGCTAGTCCGGGGCATAACACTTTTTGTTGATAAATTTGAACCACTGGTAGTCGATTAGTGGACTAGTCGAGGTTTACCTATTATGTAATAATAATAAAGACGCTCTGGGGCACAGCATTTCGCAGCAGCTAGGTTGCCATGACAACGGATGTACACACACAAACGCACATGTTGAGAACGTTACACTGCAACAAAGAACAGCATTTCACAATTGCCACAATCCACATCCATTTTAGCTGCTACATCACGCAAATCGGTACACATTAACTCTGTAATCACATGATCAAGGCTTATCTGTCAGATTTATTTTTTTCATATTCCACAAGACTGGCTACGATTGGCTTCCAAAGTTTCTGTTACGGGCCCGTTTTGCAAAAATCATGAATGCAGCGTCCGATTACCGTGAAATGTTGCACGTGCATTCTGCATAGGACCAGGAAGAAGAGGAAACTTTTTCTTTATTGGCCTGTTATAGCGCCACCATGAGGCAGATTTTCTTTTGCTCTAACACTGCCTGAAGGTGGGGGAAAAAAGGCCAAATAAAGCAATCTTGAATCTTGAATGTGATCAAGATGGATCAGAATTGTCATATTCCATTCCGATTGGCTAATGATTGCCGTGAACGTGCGCGCGCACATTCCCAGTAGGCCCAGAAAGAAGTGCCCTAAATCCTTGCCTAAATCTGCATCATGGTGGGGTGACGCTATAACATGTCACAACACAGCCCTGTGTAGGCAACCTGGCCTGGCGGGGATCTGCACTCCAAGAAGTGCACTTTTTGCCAGACCCAGGGGGTCAGGCCTACATGTGGCTTTGTCGGTCCCCTTTTGCTATCGTTTTTCGTCCATATATGGACGAAAACGTTTTCTTACATGTCCCTCTTTTTGATTGGCCATTTTCATTCAAATAAATTGTCTGACTGCGGTTTTAAACACATACGACAGTTCTACCAGCAGAGAGCAGCAAATAGACACCTCTATCACTAGCTGACTCACTCAACCCCCCCCAAACAGAGTCAAACAGTCAAATACGTCGGATGTGACGTTTTCGACAATCGCCGACCAGACCGTTGTGATACACGACGACGATGACTGCTCGTCACCCAGACTAAAGAAAATAGAAGTGGAGCTCTCTGTTCGTATTTTATACTGTGTGAAAAAACGTGTTTTGGCCTAAATAGCGCATTTTTCAAGCTAAAACCGGAAACCGGAAATGGAAATCGCTGAAATTGCTTCCGGGTGAAGCGGAGGTGAGTGGAAAACGAAACTGATCTCGGAATGTAAATAAAACAGCGTGATCGTCTAATTAACCAAATTAAACATTAGGACGCAGATCTGCGTCCTAGATTATTCTGGCAGCCCACGGTTGTATCTAATAGGACGCAGATCTGCGTCCATGGCAGCTTATGTGTTAATGAGCAGTGGTGCAAAGTAATTAAGTACATGTACTCAAGTACTGTTCTTAAGTACAATGAGTACAATTTGAGTTTTTACTATACTGGAGTATTTCCAATTTTCAATTATTTTACTTCTACTCCACTACTACTTTTACTCCACTACAATTATTTGCAAACTTTAGTTACAAGTTAATTTGCAGATTTTGATTAGGCTATTATTACAAAATAATGAAATAGCCGATCTACAAGTAGATCTGCTATTCAAAAGATTTGAATACATTTTGAAAACTTGAAATGGGACTTTTCATTGTATAATGAGTACTTTGACTTTTGGTACTTTAAGTAAATTTTGATGCCAACACTTTTGTACTTTTACTGGAATGGTATTACAAGCAAATTCTGAATTCTGAATACCAGGACTAGGTATTTTTTTTACACTGTGGTATTGATACTTTTAGGGCGCGCTCCCACCGCACTTTTATTTTACCTCTGGGGCAGAATCTGCCAATGCTTTGTCAATACAAATGCATGGATTCCTGGACTTGCAGATTTTTTCCAAGAATCCAGTAAAACATGTATTTTTATCCCACCACTGTTAACCAATTTAGACTGGAAGAATCTGTGTCATTTTTAGATTTCTTTGGCTATACAAAAATAGCAGATATACAAGCTTGTAGATCTGC
The DNA here is from genome assembly GCF_963280865.1 of Gymnoscopelus braueri. Taxonomy (NCBI): domain Eukaryota; kingdom Metazoa; phylum Chordata; class Actinopteri; order Myctophiformes; family Myctophidae; genus Gymnoscopelus; species Gymnoscopelus braueri. The sequence goes on along the minus strand of NC_137626.1, from coordinate 40,408,892 downwards.
TATTTTTATAAATCTTGAACATTTGTGCAAATATTTGAATATATATATATTTTTAAAGCGAACATTTTTAACTCAAATCTTTGCTTCTGGGGGTCCCTGGCACAAAACATTTTGAGATGGGGGTCGGCGGCCAAATGCATATAATGTTGGCGGTCCTTGACATTAAAAAGTTTGAGAACCATTGATATAGAAACATATGTTTTTCAAAAAACTGTTAGGATTTAGAAGACATTTGTAGAATCCCCAGAACCAAAGATTGGAGTCACAAATGTTTGCCTTAAAGATATATATTCAAAGATTTGCACAATTTTTCACAATTTTTCAAAAATAGCATATCTAGCACCGAGTGCCGTGCTATGAGCTTGTAGATCTGCTATTTTTTAATAGCCAAAGAAATCTTAAAAGGACACAGATTCTTTCTCCGGTCTGAATGGGATAATGAGGGCGGTCAGATTGCACACAGACTCACGGTCGCCCTGCTGAACCAGCAGTATAGGGTTCATAGACACAGAGGTGATGCATGATGAGTCTGTGTGAACCGGGCCGCTCCGCCAGGCTCGCTCTGCGTTCCCGGTGAATTCCCCTCCTCATGCTTACTGTACACACACCACATGTTTTACCCTCCTCCCCCCTCATTGCCTCTGTCAAAGTTTCCCCAACCAACCACTGACTGTGGGGATGTTAAAATGATCATCTCAGAATGAAAACACCCCATCCCCCCATCCCCCCATCCCCCATACCTCCCTGCCTCGCTCAGACAAACACCCGATAACCTTACAGACAGGAACTATGTGTTTGCTTGCCTTTCACACATGATTATGACCACACTGTGTCATCTTTAATTAAAAGTGTGCCCCGCTAAGGTAGCTTGTAGATCTGATATTTTTTAATAACCAAAGAATCCAAAAACCAAACCAAAAAATGTGGTTAAAATGATTGTGACGCTGTATTAACTAATTTTGCTGGGGACCCTGGGGGGGGGGGGGTCCCCAGCTTTGATAACCAATGAGCTATAGTGTAAACTTGCTCTGGTGAAAACATTGTGTGCATCCCTGACCTGAGTCAAAAAAGAGAAATGCTTAAAAAAGATGCCAATATTAGACTTCTGAGCTAGTGGTCCAGCAGAGATAACAATAATAATAATAAGCACGGGGTAGAGATAGAGCAGTTCATCTTGCTTGACCTTTGCTATACAAAGGGTGCAGGCAGACTCTCTCCAGCAGGGGCGACAGAAATAATGTCTCTCCAATCACCACTTTTCCACCCCTTGAGGCGATCAATAAAATGTATTGATTGCCTTGACATTTAATTTTGAGCCCCCCCCTGACTTGACAGCCATTAAGCTCAAAATGTTTCGACTTTCCCTCCGCACAATGCGTTGCAGTCTGTTCGCAGTGCTCACACGTTGTGAGCTTGTAGATCGGCTATTTTCACTATTTTTGAATATTCCAGGAAATGTATTTTTTTTGTCTCCGCCAGGGCGAAGGTGTGGCCGAGACTATGTTTTCTCCGTCCGTCTATGTGTCCATCCGTCTGTTGTTGGCCAGATGAAACTGTGCACGCACACTCCCTGGAGGCCAGATCAGAACCTTTGCCTCAAAGTTTTCACATTGGCCTGTTATAGCGACACCAGGAGGCAGATTTTTACAAAACAAATGTTTAGATATTACTCCTACAGATTTTGTCCAAACATCACGCAAATTGCTACACATTATCTCTATAGTCATGTGATCAAGACGGATCTATCCAATTTTTCATTTTCCATCCTGATTGATTAAGATTGGCTTCCAAAGTTTGCAGAAGTGGTCCGTTGTGGTTCGTTTTAAACAATATGGCTCAAATCATGAACGCAACATCCGATTACACATCCTCACTAGGCCAAGGAAGAAATGCCACCCTTTATTTTTCAAATCGGCCTCATGGTGTATAACTCTGGAACCGTAGGTCATACAATATCAATGATTTGTCCTTTGGAATTCCTTGTATTATTACACAGCTCCCCAAATAAGCCACGCCCATTTGCACCTGTGACTGGATTCCAAATTTTGGCGGCCCACAATACGCTACCAGGCCTGCGAAGACCTTTGCTCTGAGGAGCAAATCTTTCTAGTTTTTACTCATTTTTTTCTTTTCTTTCTACATTTCAATACAGCAATGCATTGCTATTAAACAGAAATGTACTTTGTAATTTGTACTTTTGAATACTTAAAGAGGTGGTGCTGTGGTTTTGCACCTTTTCTGTTTTTCATGTGTCTATGAGGTTGATAGAACTTCATTAAGCCCCCTGGTGGTGTTTTTATGGTGTTTTATGTCTTCTCTGACTATTTTGAGTTTCTACCTGGAGGCTGAAACCTTGAGGGTCAAACGTGCCAATAGAAAAACAGCCCTTTAGTGACAGAGTAAAACTATACCCTCCCCCTCATTATCATAACACAACAGGTGTGGGCATGAGGAGGAGGAGGGACTAGGACAGGTGGGTGGTGCTAAGGTGGTGGAGGAGGTGCTAAGGTGAAAACCAGGTATACTTAATGAACTGGAGGCGTGTCCACATAAAAACCTAATTTTAACAATTTCTGTACACTTTTTTGAAAAAAAATCTTCTTCCTAGTATTACCATAATACCTGATGATTATGTTTTAGGGGGGGGGGGGGATCACTGAAAATCACGGCACCCCGTCTTTAAAGAGGTGGTGCCATGGTTTTGCACTTTTTCTGTTTTTCATGTGTCTATGAGGTTGATAGAACTTCATTAAGCCCCCTGGTGGTGTTTTTATGGTGTTTTATGTCTTCTCTGACTATTTTGAGTTTCTACCTGGAGGCTGAAACCTTGAGGGTCAAACGTGCCAATAGAGAAACAGCGCTTTAGTGACATAGTAAAAATATCATAACACAACAGGTGTGGGCATGAGGAGGAGGAGGGACTAGGACAGGTGGGTGGTGCTAAGGTGGTGGAGGAGGTGCTAAGGTGAGAACCAGGTATACTTAATGAACTGGAGGCGTGTCCACATAAAAACATAATTTTAACAATTTCTGCACACTTTTTTGAAAAAAATCTTCCTCCTAGTATAACCATAATACCCGATGATTATGTTTTAGGGGGGGGGGGAATCACTGAAAATCACGGCACCCCGTCTTTAAGTATTTACTTGAGTCTATACGCCACCACTGGGAACAGGACATGAAAATGGTATGAGCTCCAGGCAACATTGCTTCACACATTTACAGTTCCACTGTAACACCTTCCCAGATTTACAGTATTAGCATGACAGCACTGAGATGGCTTTCGTGATTTATAAACGTGTAAGTCTGCCTGCGTGCGTGGCATTGTTTTATCAACATTGTCAAAATGTTCACACACATACACACATGCATGCACACACACACACACACACACACACACACACACACACACACACACACACACACACACACACACACACACACACACACACACACACACACACACACACACACACACACACACACACCATATACAGCAACGATGGTGGACACGAGTCCATCTGTCATTCTGTCTATCAGTATTTGCAGACAGATCTGTATGTAATCTCCAATGTGTCAGTCATTGTGCTTATCATGTGTTATCATGTTATTTTCAACACGTCTGTTACAAAAATATACATACTTTAAAATCTGAATTCTGTTCATAGGTTTCAGGAATGGATTTTTTAAAGGTTTACTAAGTGACCTTTCTTTCTGTAACACACCCTCTGAAAATGTTTTTGTGCCAGGGACCCCCAGAAGAGATTAGAGTAAAACATTTATAGGCCTTCATATATACATACATATACATATACACATATACATACACACACACACACACACACACACACACACACACACACACACACACACACACACACACACACACACACACACACACACACACACACACACACACACACACACACACCGTATATTCTCAATGAAAGTAAATGCCCATCAAAATTGTACTTGAGTGCTTACACCACTCACAGCCTGTCTTGTTTTTTTCAAGTCAGTCTCACCTGTCGTGACCTTCCCCCTCTTCCCTACAGCTGTATGGTTCTCTTTGCGCTAGCGACCAGGTGTGTTGTTATGCTACACCCCGGCTCATTAGAGAGTGAAATTCTACTCTCATGTCTCATGTCACTTTCACTCAATGACCTCGACTAATTCAGACAAGAGCATAACATATAGTCTCTGGCGGGTGGAAACGTCATATGTCCAAAACTGTTACTTTTCTGCATTCAAATACAAAACCAGCAAAAATATTACAAGCTCAAAATGTGTGGCTTTGCGCCACGTTTCGATCTTGTGGATCTGCTACTTTTGAGTGTCGCTGTAGTATGATTGATGAAGTAGGGCATTCGTTTATAAAAAAAACACAAAATATCAATAAAGATATACAATAAAGATAAGAGGTGTTCGTCCGACAGCAATGATATGTTTGCATTTTTTATCTAGTACTTTTGAGGCCATGAAATAATGTTCACCTGTCAAGTGGAAACCTTGTATGATCAAAACTTTTCAGGAAATGGAAGAAGAAAAAAAAGAAAAAAACCTGTGTTCCAATGGATTCAGTATATTTAGTCACAAGCTCTTGTTAACACTTTTCATTGGTTCAATATTTATAAAACATACAGACACACTAAACAACTTTAACTTGAAAATGTTTTTCACAAATAGCAAAAAAATATGTTGTCTTTTTACCCCTTTTTCTCCACAATTTAGTCGTTATGCCAATTAATTCCTTCCCACACACATGTGTGTGTTGTCACTGCTGTTGTCTCCTACTGGCTCACCTGCCAGTGAGGAGCCTCCACCGGGAGGACGTATAGAGCCTTCGTCCTACTCCTCCGGTCCGACACTCCCTCCCGCCCCAGCCCGTAGGAATACGTACAGTGACAATTATCACCCTCCCCGCCCGGCTTCCCTCCCCCGGACACGGGCCAATTGTGTTCGTATAGACTCCTGACTAATTGCTGAATGCATACAACCTCTGTGGTGGTGGGCATGCACTTTACCACTGTGACATTGGCATAAAAGAAATACAATAAAATAAAATACCATGTTTGTTAACGGTGTGACATAAGTGCTGATTCATTATGGCAGACTGCACATTAACCACTTGAAGCGCAGCATCCACATGCTGGAGTGAACATTATAGTAGAGTGGTTTAGCAATACAATCGTGCACTTTTTGTAAGAAGGCTGAAACTTTCAGAATAGTTAGTAAATACCATAACATACATTTTCAGAAGTGGAGGGAAGTCAGATTTGACCTCTGAGGGGTCAAATCCAAGATGGCCGCCAATCTACTGGGTCTGAATGTCTAAATACGTTAAAAAAATACATTTAAGGTGTTCTTTCCAACTAAGTTAGGGTTGCCCATTCGTTTGATGATACTTTGGGGAGATTGCCAGAACCCAAGGACATTAAATCAAGGTCAAGGTCAAATGACATAGTAATAAGTATATTTTAGCTTGGACACTGGGTTATACTGCAATATAGTGAAATTGTACTTCCATTTTGTGACAATGGGAATTAGTGTCCGACCAACAGTGTTGGAAAAGTTACTAAAACATAGTAATAGGTTACTTATTACTTATTACTTGTTTAAAAAGTAATGTAGTTACTTTACTTATTACTCCCTGCCAAAAGTAATTAGTTACTTATTACTTTAAGTTACTTTTTTTTCTCGCCCCCAGTAATTGCATCCTTTCTCCCCAAAAGTCTGACTTTGCATTTTCAACATTAGCAGTTTTCTTTTCTCTTTTCTGCAGCCTACATTGTAAAATCCTCATTGTTGATTTAACTCTGAAAAGTGTTCTGTACACATGACGGGTCCATTTGGTTCCATTTGTACACTCATTTGAATTATATTAACACTAAGACTTTTACTGTGTATGAATTCATAACTTACAGACTAAATGAAAACCATTTGACTATGAATTGAATACTAAGGACCTCAATGGAAACAAGACCGCGAGGACTTTTTTGGAAGTATTTTAAATGTATTTAATGTATTTTTTGCCTTTTTTGCCAAACACCTGGGCTCAAACAGATAATGACTCATCATGAGACACAATCTTTGAACAACTTCTGTTGTTTATTAAAGCTCCAAACAGTGCTAGGCCAATACGGCTACATGTGCCAGTGCATTTCAATTCCAAAAATATAGAAAAACTAACATTTCTATATGACTGGCCAGTCATCAAAACTTAAAGCATCAAGAGGACTCAGTCAGGAGCTCAGGACACAAAACACATTCAAACTGAAAATAATCAAATCAAAAGTGTGTGCATACAGCAGCAACCAGTTAAACAACAAAACCTCTTCATAAACTGCTATATTTCTTTGTAAACAAAATGTATTCTAATAAAATGCAAAAATAAAAAGGCTCCCATAGCAACACATATCATCGTGGGTTTCTGACAGAATGTAAGAGCAAATGCAAGTACAAATAAAATCAATCATTCTGTATGACTGCTGAAAATTTCAAAGAAAGTCAAAAGTGTGCTAACAGCCTACAGCTAGGCCTATGTACTAGGCCTACAGTTAAGTGGGCATTGGACAATATGTTGGTGGACCCACTTACAGCCAGCCTCTCAAAAACCTTTTATCTGACAGCAACCAGTTAAACAACAAAACCTCTTCATATATATATATATATATATATATATATATATATATATATATACATTGAAAATAGCCGACCTACAAGCTTACGGCGCGTCTTCATCGGTTAACAAGTCGCTTATAATAAGCAGACATGGCAACACTGTTTGATCCGGTTTAAGGCCCGCCCTTCCGCAGCTGATAATTCACACATAGACAAGTGCGCAACGTTTCCATATCCGCTCTAGACCGGATCAGCAAGCAGCCTGGATAGCAACTCGATCCCAACCAGTCTACCATTATATCAATGGACCAAAAACAACACAGGATCAAATAAACACACTCAAACCCAGAGTACCACCAAGGCTTGTGAAAAAAAGTAATATTATTACTCAAAACATGAAAGTAATTAGTTACGTTACTAGTTACTGGGAAAAAGTAATAATATTACTTTAAGTTACATATTACTTTAGTTACTTTCCAACACTGCCGACCAATATGGATTTTTGTGATAACCGATTTTAGAGAGGTTTGGATTATATCGGTCACCGATAACCGATATGCAACCAATATTGTGCATTTTATTAGCTGGAATGAAAATAGGCCTTTTTAGATTTTTTTTTTTTTTTACATTTACTCAAGTACTGTACTTAAGAAAATGTTAAGTACAATTTTGAGGTATTTTTTTACTTCAATGGACTATTTCCAATGTTCAACACTTACTTCTACTCCACTACATCTCAGAGGCAAATATTATACTTTTACTCCACTACAATTATTTGAAAACTTTAGTTACTAGTTACTTTGTAGATTAGATCTAGAATATTATAAACAAAACACACATTAACTTCAGCCCTATATACATTTCTGCCATTTGAAAATAGCAGATCTACAAACTTGTAGATCTGCTATTTTCCAAAGATTTTTATACATTTGAAAACTTGTTAAACAGGACATTCTGCATAATGAGTAGTACTTTCTACTTTGTACTTTAAGTCAGAGTCCTGCAATCGTTTGACGGGTGAAAACGGGTGTAAAATATACTGACGGGCGGTTCTGAACTAAACGCGGGTAGGTAACATTTTATTGTGAAAATCAGAGAGCACTGTCTCCGCCCAAACAACGTCACTTGTGTAACTTAACACAGCACAACGGCATGGAGCACGCCGTCCAGTTCATAGACATATAAAGGTAGACGCCTCATTCGGCTCTGAAGCGTGTGTATCTCGGGCGCGCTTCCTGCTTCCGCAGGGCTGTCGTGTGCGTCACACACGCGGAAGTTCGGTAGGCCAATCAGAGGCAGGTGGGGGCGGGTCATTTTGTAACCCAGCTTTTAACCCTTTAAGAGGCAGCAGCTGTGCGCAGCATCTAGTTAGTTGGAACTTGGCAAACTCCACACTCTATTTGTGAAATTCAAATAAGAGACTGGTCCTTTTTCATATCAAGGTCCATTATTTATTCAGCATTTGAGTCACGGAACACCGTTTGATAAGCTTTAGCCTCTCACACCCAAAACGTAGAATATGTTATCGTTCGATAAGATGTTGTCAAAATAACAATTGTTTACGTTCTCTAATTGTGTACTTGTTTAATAAGTAATGCAGATGTTTAACAATTTGACTCTTGACAGTGTGAAATGTTATATTCAAGATTTAAAGATCTATAAGGGTCCATTTGGTTATCAACTCTCCATCATTTAGCTGGGTACCACCTGGAACCCCCCCAAGGACCACTGGTGGTTCCCGGACCACTGGTTGAGAACCATTGCACTGACAAGTCCCGGAAAAGACGCACTGTGATTGGCCAGTAGTCAACGCACTGTGAGCGCTGTGATTGGCCAGTAGTCACTTTGAGTGACAGGTTCCCTGCGGAAGACGGAAGAGCCGCCGTGTATTGCGATACAAGTCGCCCCAATGAACTGCAGAGGCCAATGAGGTATCTAGGTTTCTAATATCTATGGTCCAGTTATCTTACCTCACAAAAACCTTCAAATTAAAACCATCAGACAATGTAAACAATGACACATGCGTACTGCGTATGTGCACGTTCGCGCGAGTGGCTAAAGCTCGCTCCTCCGTCTTCACTTGATTTCTGAACGAACCTGCCCACTGAATGTAGCTCTATTGTTGAAGGCTGCTATGCTGTCCTTTTCAACACATTTCAACACACTTTTAAATTGAGTGACTGTCTGTAGGCTATTTACATTTTACTCTGCATGTAATCACGGGTAAACGGGCGGACAACAGGTCCATTATTTGACGGGCGGACGCGGGGCGGTTCTGGTTCGTATTTTGAAATAATCACGGCCACGGGTGGGTCTACTCTGCAGATCTGATTATTGACGGCAGCGTGGGTTCTCAACATTGGACCCGTGCAGGACTCTGCTTTAAGTACATTTTGATACCAAAACTTTTGTTCTTTTACAGATTTTTTTAAATTCCGGACTTTTACTTCTAACAGATTATTTCTGTATTACAGTATTGATACTTTTACTTAATACGCAAACACGCTATCGACAATTAATTAATTAACACTACAGCTGTTGTGGTGTTGTTTTTGTTTGAGGCGTAACAAACTAAGCCAGTCAGACAACTCTTGGATTGGATTAGAATATATATTTATTGAGCAAGCTTGAGCATAGATATAGGAAGCATAGAGAAGCATAGTTTGGCGTCAGGTCTCTGAATCCATTCACTCCCTGTAAGAATAACATTTTAATAAATGTTACATGCCAAATAGCATTTACAGGGAATGAATAAAGACCCCCACTGGGATCTAGAAACAGAGCCTACAGGTGGATGCCGGGGAGGCGGTGGGATGAGACTATTCATGGTCACCAGCATACGCAGGCAAGCAAAGGCAGCAGATCCGGCAGGATCTCAGCAGCAGCGCAGCAGCAGCGTCGGCACGTCAGCGCAGCAGGATAGCGCAACCAGAATGAACAGGTAGGCAGAGCAGTACTTATAATCCACCGACCAGGAGAAGAGTGCATGTGACTAGTCACCTGATCGGTTGGCCCAATTCCTTGAGTTGCCTGCCCTGAACTAGCTCCGTAAACTGCGCCTCATAAGTGAGTAGCCTCACCTCAGCCTATCATTATTATTATTATAGGACAGTCCACAATTATTTATACTGGCATGTTTTGGTCTGAACCAGTCATCAGATTGAACTAATTTACCGTCGCATCTGGGAAAAGTATCCGCTGGTTGAAACTGCTTTGGTCGACGATGTTTTTGTTTGGTTTGCTGTTGTGTAGAGTAGTAGAGTATGGTAGGCCTACTGAAAGTAGCAGATCTACAAGCCCAGCGCGCTCTGCTGGACAAAATATATCATTACACCAGCAATGTGCTTTTTGAGCAAACTATTTTTTTTTTTGTATCTGTCTTTATTTTTCATATCGGTGAGATATTTCAGAGACAATTGACTTGGGATGAGTATATCTGAGTGATGATTTAGGCTCAAACCTTTTGAAAAAGGTTTGAGGGACATACACCATATGATATTAAATATCAAATATATTTTTTAAATTCATGGTGTAGATCCTTTAATTCATGGCACGATGTTGATGCTTCAGAGAGAGGGTCCAAAATGGTTAACACCCAGTTGTTTCCTTTGTCCAGCCCCATTCAGATGGCTCTGGCATCTCTGGTTCCAGTACCAATGCCTGGTTCCAACAGTTTGCCTGCTAGCAAGTGCGCTTGATGTGTTGCTTGAGTGCTGCCTGGGTTGGAGGAATGCCCTCTAGTGTTCTTGACTTCTGTGTGAAGAGCTGTTTACTGGCATCATTCACTTCCGTGCACTCACTGGTTCGGTCATACATGAGCACCACAAATTGCTCTAGCAGGAACATTGATCCTTCACTGACCTCAGTTGGCATGTGTAGGAGTTCACTGAAAGTCTCATTCACCTCTGGGAATGACTTCCAAGTTTCCCAGGCAGTCTTCTGTCCTTACGTAGATACAGTGTGACACCCGGTGAAAGCGTGAAAGACTGGGAGAGTCACACACTTTGTTGGAGTTATTTTGGCAACCATTTTATAAACAGCTATGTTCCGAAAGCTTGATCAAACACCAAAGGCAACCCACAGGTCATCGGGACCTATCTTGCTGAATGAAGCCAAAGACAGTACTACCACATCAGTATGAAGAGTACGTATGGTCACCTTCTTACACCCCTTTAGCACAGTATCTGCCACATGCAGAAGCAGACAAGTGTCAGCCTCCTCTTGTGAACATGGGGTAAGGCAGGCCAAGTTTGAATCAGCAGGAGAACAAACGACTCCACTTCCATTGGTTGCATAAAGTTCCTTGCCCTCTGCTAGAGGTATGTTAATGAATTAATTGTCTAAACCACTTCAGATGTGCATTGTTGGTGTCGCCTATATAAGAGACCCATGTTTGTTACACTGCCATTTGTTGATTCTGAGGAAATCATTGCACTATTTTTTGGGGCACATTTTTACCTTGACCTCAACCTAAATGCATTTCCTTGAAATCTGGTGATCTCGAAAGTATCACCAAATGAAAAGGCACCCCCTACTTAGTTGGAAATTATACTTGAAATGTTTTCTACTGTGTTTGGTTCCAAACTGAAGTTGGACCAGCGGCCATTTTGGATTTGACCTCTCACGGTCCTCAGAGGTCAAATCTGACTTCCCTCCCCTTCTGAAAATGAACATTATGGCATATACTAACTATGCTGAAAGTTTCACGCTTATTACAAAAAGGGAACGATTTACTCAAAAACGGGAGCTTAGTCTCTACTATTAGACAAAAATAGCAGATCTACTAGCTCAAAACATGATGTTTTTTTGGCAAAGAGATTTGGTTGAAGTGGTAAGTGGTTGAAAGTGTAATCCGTAACGTTTAAACCTGGGTCCCTCTTTCAAGCGCCAACATTTCTATTGTTGAGCAACATGAAAATTGCCTTTCGACTTTGATGTTGTATGAATGTATTTATTATCGCCCGGCGTCCATTTTTGGCAAAACAGAGTCCATACTCTTTGGGTCTAATGCAAAGCTTAAGAAGTCACCTGGGTTCAGAGTGGTAAAGGTTTCGGTAAAGGCTTTGAAGGGAAGAAGTTACTTACTTAGTAAGCAGATTGGACAATCTCTGTCTGTCTGTCTGTCTGTCTGTCTGTCTGTCTGTCTGTCTGTCCGTCCCGTCATGCATCAGTCATTATTAACCCAGTCTTATTAACCCCATTCAGGGTTCCAATGCTTTGGACATCCAATCTCTGTCTACAGTCACACTACTGCTGTCCAAGCAAATGCCAACGCGGGGAGGATTGGGGGGGGGGGGTATGCGGGCGGCTGGCACGGTTGATGTGGTCCGTCAAAATGGCCTCCGCTACGACCCTCCGTGGGGACTCATTAATCAGACAAACAGGTGAAACCGCCGTCCCGTCTCCCACGTCCCCCCCGCATCCGGAATGGAGTGTTTTGATTGGCCCCAGCGTGGCGTGTCAACCTGGGGAGGTTGAGGTCACAGCTTTGGATACGGTCCAACGCTGTGCAGCTGTGACAGGCTGCCTGCCTCCCCCCCGGCTCTTACAGTGTGTCTGCAGTGTTTAGGCTACACCACACATGTCCAAACCAACTCAGTGGCCTTGTGGTCAGAGTGTTCGTCCTGACATTAGAAGGTCAGGGTTCGATTCCACCCACCGGGTCATACCAAAGACTATAAAACAATACTTTCCTGCTTGGCACTTAGCATCAAGGCCTGGATTGGGGTTAAGTCCCTGTGACACATTACTAGCATCATGTCGGGGGGGTCTACTTGTACATCCAATACACTCTCACTTCCCAAACGGCCTATTGCAACTTCTTGGGACAAATCTGACCAAATGTTTGACTGAGTCCACTAAACCCAGTGGTTCTCAAAGTGGGGTCCCAAAGTGGGGCCCCTCAATGACCCCCAGGGGTCATTGAGGGGGTTCCAGGGTCTCAGAGTTAAATTAACACTGATGCTACTACAATGTAGATTGAGGCTAACCTGACTCCGCCAGATGGAAGAAGCTTGCGTCACATTTGTTTCACAGGCTACTTCCTTCTGGGACCTCGATAGCACAATCGATGAAGGGGCGGTCCCTTTTTTTCAAGCTACTTGGCAGGTGATTGGATGAGACCATCTGTATATCACCGTCTATCAACCAATCATGTTGACATGTCTACATGACGTATAGTAGCTGCGCCAGCAGTAGTTCTTTTGTATACTATTCAACCATGATGAATCGTGAAAGAACTACAACGCAATAAGCGCTTCTTGATGGCGTCACATCCGGTCTCGCCAAGATCACGCCCCTAGCAGCCGCTGATTGGTTCGCACACGTTGCGGTGCATAGTAGCCCTACTCTGAGTGATCCCAGATGGAGGCTGTATTGTGAACCTGTGAAGTCAATACCGCCCCCATCAGGCGGTGTCAGGTTAGATTGGAGCTTCTAAAGATCAAAATGTTATCAAATGGGGGTCCGGCTTCTAGAGATCAAAATGTTAATAAATGGGGATCCGTGGCCTAATGCATATCAAACAGGGGGGTCCATTACATTAACATGGTTGAGAATCACTGCACTAGGTGTAAAAATCTTCTCTTATGGCGTTTCTTTTCAAATGGGGGGGTCTGCGGGCTAATATTGTCACATATTGTCAATTTGGGGTCCTTGACATGGAACAAGTTTCAGAACCACTGGGCTAAAGATCACTGCCATGAAAAGATGGACATTTAGGTTAATCAAATTGTTCTTTTTTTCCTCAGCAGACTTTTAACCTTGACAAAAAAAAATACGTGCGTAATGGTATTAGGGTGTTGGACCGCCTGAAATGACTGGAATCCAATGTCTGCCTAGAAACTCAGACAAACCCACGGTACGTTTAAGGAAAATGGTCAGCAGTAAAGTCAAGAATACACTGAGTCATGGTCAATCAATGGACTCGACATGCCAGACCGCTAGAACAAACACCCCTTTTAATGGAACATTCCACTGTCCAAACTGGCTGCATACATGCAGTGGTGGGAAATACTCAAGTACAAATTCAAGGTGTTTTTTTTTTTACTTTATGAATTTGCTTTTTTTATATATAGTTTTTTCTCTCCAGAAAACATACATGCGTTAACCAAATTAAGCAATGGTGGTGAGTTGTTTGCTTATATGTCTTGCCGGTAAAAAATAAATAAAATAGGCTTTGGAATGAGCAGGCATGCATGAATCACTACATGATTCACGCACGCACGCACGCACGCACGCACGCACGCACGCAAACACACACACATACACACACACACACACACACTCTCAAACACACACAGTTGGACAGTGTCACAGGTCAACGACATGGCTGAAGAAGAGAGAGAGAGACTTCTGATTAGTTTTGTGGGAATCTTTTTTTTTTTTTTACTCCTAATTGATTTGTTGACCTTTCCAGGTCTGCTCTCAAGTGTGTGTGTGTGTGTGTGTGTGTGTGTGTGTGTGTGTGTGTGTGTGTGTGTGTGTGTGTGTGTGTGTGTGTGTGTGTGTGTGTGTGTGTGTGTGTGTGTGCCTCCTGGCCTGACCAACAGGCCCCTCGGGGCACAAGCCTCTTGAGCACCCATCTAACACAGTTCTTATAGTCCACATTGTACCAAAGATGCTATTCTAAATGGTCTTATAAGGTATGTACTAAAGATAAGAGCGACACAAACATAGGTACAATGATTTAGACCAGGTTTCTAAAATATCCATTACAAAGTACAAAAGTATTGGCATCAAAATGTACTTAAAGTACCAAAAGTAAAAGTACTACAATATTAGAAAATAGCAGATCTACAAGCTTAGACGCATTGTGAGCTTGTAGATTGGCTATTTTCAAATAGCCTAGGTATAAAATAGGGCTGAAGTGGTTAATGCATGTTGCATAATATAATACTTTATATCTGCAAAGTAACTAGTAACTAAAGTTTTCAAATACTTGTAGAGTAAAAGTACAATATTTGCCTCTGAGATGTAGTGGAGTAGAAGTAAAAGTATTGGAAATTGGAAATACTCAAGTAACAAATACCTAAACAAAAATAAGTAACAAATACCTAAAAATTGTACTTACGTACAGTACTTAAGTAAATGTACTTACTAGTTACTTACTACTTTACGGCATCTCTCAGCCAATGACTGAAGCCCTCAGAGTTAGCATGGTACAGTGACCTCTGACCTGTGAAGAGAAATTACATCCAGGGAATTGAGTCTTTAAGGTTTGACCTACAAAGGTCATCTTCACCCAGCTGATGGCTGGGTGAGCACAGATGTTGTGTAAAGTGTGTACCAAATGTTGTGAGGTTTGGACAAAATCGGTGGGAGTAGTAACAAAAAGTGTGTTTTGCAAATAAAACGCAAAATGCCGCAAAAGTTGTCAGATGGAAATGGGCGTGGCCTATTTGGGGAGTTGTGTAATGATCCAGGGAATCCAGGGGGGGTATAGTTAAGGGGCCAAGGCCGTAGTAGCCTGGTAAACCCTCCCTCCAGAAATCTCATTTGTATTTTATTTCAGGAGTGAGTCTGGCCTGTAGACCTATATGGGCAATTTGGCTGTGGGCTGGAGCTGGGCGGGAGTAATGTAGCTTTGATGTCCAAGTGGCCCTTTGATGTCCAATTAAGCCACTTTAGGCTGCAGTGATTATCACCAGGAGTAATTGGTTTGTCTTTGATGTTAATGAGCAGCTTGTATGAAAGGTGTATTGATTAATGACGTGTGAACCACTCGGGTTCCACCTGATTGGCCTACCCCCGCTGTCAATCACAAAACAATGAGCGAGGACGCTGATTGGCTCGGTTATTTGGTAATGCACTAGAAACGCCCATACAAGCCTTCATGCCAGACTCACTCCTGAAATAAAATACAAATGAGATTTCTGGAGGGAGGGTTTACCAGGCTAAGGCCGTAGGGCCTTTGGACTCTTATTGCATATCTACACTTTCGTCTTCCGCCATTTTACGCATAAATGGCAGAATTATCTCTACCGTGCAGGCAATTTTTACGAAATTCTGCAATACGGCAGAAGGCTATGCCAAACGGCTAAGACACGAAACTCACAACTATTGGCCAAAGGGTGGCGCTATAGCACTCAATAAAAAAATGCAAACTTTGGACATGTATACCCATAAAACAAACATGGGCAAATCCTCCTTCTACAGCACAGCCACCAAGGTATGGAATAGTCTAACCCCACCCCTCAAAAAATGCAGTTCGCTAGGCCCATTCAAAACAGCCCTAAAAACTCATCTTTCTGGAGGCCAAAAGAGGAGCTAGTACCAGTTTCCCTGTAGACAGACGACCCCCCCCCCCTCCCCTTTTTTGGTATATATATATTTTTGTCATGCTTTTTTTTGTACATAGTTTTTTTTTTCTCTGTATTTTTATGTTGATTTTTGAACTGTTTGGTTGCTACTATATATATGTCTATGAAATTAATTCAAGGACCCCAACGGAAACATGTCCGCAAGGACTTTTTTGGTCGGACCTTTTAGACAAAAGTATTATAAATGTAACTGTGTTGTTTTACATTATTTTGCCTAATACAAATTTCAATCTATCAATCAAAGCAAAACATTGAAAACAAGGTTCTCAAACCTCAAGGTGAGGGAGACTCATTACAGCAAAGCAGGAAGTGTGTAAAATCTTTAACATCTTTGCCAGACCCAGGGGGTCAGGCCTACATGAGGCTTTGTCGGTCCCCTTTTGCTATCGTTTTCGTCCATATATGGACGAAAACGTTTTCTTACATGTCCCTCTTCTTGATTGGCCAAGCTTAGCGTGACGTAGTTTAGAAACCATTCAGATTTCCGGCCATTCAGATTTCAACCACTAGGGGTCTGGCAGTACCAGGTCCCCTGGTTCCCTTGTTTTTACAACCATAGCCACAAAACTGGTTGAAAAACTGCCCCCTTTCTCTGGGCGCTATGGTAAAGAGCACGTTGATTCATTCTACGAAAAAGTTGGTGTACGCAAAGATGATTTTAAACTCTCCTTGGTGACAACAGATGAGGTGTTTAATTTGAGCGCACTGCAACAATACAGAGCCACAGGTCTCGACAATATCCCCTCCAAATTTATAAAAGACTCAGCCTGATTGACAATCAATCAATGATTGATTGCTCCAATCATTACTCACATAATAAACCTCTCCATCAAACAGGGACAGGTCCCTATTGACTTCAAAAAAGCAAGAGTGACCCCTCTGTACAAAAAAGGAAACCAATTATTTCTATTCTTAGCTCCATCTCAAAAGCCATGGGAAAAAATAATATGAACAGGTCGAAAAGTATCATGCGGAATTTACAAATTCCAATCTGGTTTCAGAAAATCCCACTCCACTGAAACGTGCCTTCTCTATTTGAACGACTATATCAAACAAGAGGTCGACAATGGGATTTCTTTGCGGCATGGTCATGCTGGACCCCCAGAAGGCCTTAGACACCGTTAATTACCCAATAATGATTGATAAGCTAAAAGCAACAGGTTTTGATGATACGTCGGTGACGGATGAGATCCTATCTGGAAGGGAGGGAACAAGTGGTGGAAGTAAACGGCACAGAGTCCCCTCCCCTTCAGCAAGGAAGCATACTAGGACCTTTACTGTTCCTGATATATGCGAACGATATGTCTTCAGCTTGCGACTGCAAACTGTTCCTGTTCGCAGATGACTCGGTTCTGCTGGTCTCGGACAGGGACAGGTTGCAGGTTGAGAAAACACTCAGCTCTGAACTTGACACTATCCGCATCTGGCTCACTGACAACAAACTATCATTACACCTGTGTAAAACTGAATCCATCCTCTTTGGGTCTAGTACTAACCTTTGCAAGGCTGAGAGCTTCACAATCAAAGCGGGTGATGATGTTATCACAAGAAAGGATGAAATTACCTACCTGGGTTCCATCTTGGAGGCAAACCTCTCTGGTGACAAAATGGCCGAAGAAGTGATCAAAAAGGTCAACCAAAGAACACGCTTTCCCCCCTCTAGTCAGTATGAATACCTTACTGATTCTTGCAGGGGCCCTCATACATGGTCATTTCGATTATGCATGCTCCTCATGGTATAACAACACCGCCAAGGCCTTAAAAACAAGGCTTCAAACATCCCAAAACAAACTAGTAAGGCTAATTCTTGGCCTCAAACACCGAACACATCTAACCCCTGCTCACTTTGCTATGATTGGATGGCTTAGGGTTGAGGACAGAGTACAGCAACTGGTACAGCCTGGTCTACAAGATACCCCACAACATTGGGATCCCCCTGTATTTGTCAAAATACTTCCAAAACGTAAATGAAGTCCACGATCATAACACCAGAGGCAGCTCCACGGATCATGTTCAACCCAGATTTGGCTCAACAAATGGAATGAACTTGTTCTCATGCTATTCAACGACAATGTGGAATGCCCTACCAAAAGGAGTAAAGGAGTGTAAAACCCTACTCACTTTCAAAACTGCCCTAAAGAAACACCTTCAGGAGGTTGCAATTCGAAAATGGCCCCTGTCAAAGTATTAACCTAACCCCCCCCCCCCGAACTCTTCCTCTTTTTTCTCTTGTACATATATTTTATTTTTCATATCAGTAACCTGTAAGCTGATTGTATGACGTTCTGTATAGTAGTGTGTATATCTGTCTGTCTCTCAGGGTGGATTCAGACTGGGTCCGATTGATTCGAACCGTTCCCGAGTACGATTGGCCTCTCCCAGCTGGCCAGCATTCACATTGGCCAAGATTCTTCCGCACCCGAGTACACTTCATTCAACAGTAATGGTACTTATGTGCCTCATGGGGGCGCTGTGGACTATGGGGCTTTGGGAGATAGAGAATTTCATTCACAGAAGAAGAGTCACTTGTCAGAGTTTAGAGTGAATAATAAAGTTTGACTGTGTTCCTGACCTTGTCTTGAGTTATAATAATAACAGAACAACAGCACACAACCAAAGCAGTGTGTGCGTTGGTCTTTGAAACCTCGAAATGTAATGTCGTCTCTGTTATCATCAAATGATGTCACTGACGCACCCTTGGTATTTTAGCAGTGACGTCACAGACTAATCCTTGGTATACGTATCCTAGTGGCAGCGTTCGCTACACCTGTGTTTTTTGTTTATATTTTTTCCACGGCTCGCGCTACTCAAACACTAGCGGGATTATTATTTCTTGTCAACATTCAAGTAGAACTATGTGAAGGTATAACCCAGCTAAAATAATGTGTAGTTGTGAAAATATATAAATGATATATGATTAGCAGTCCACTTCCTTATGTTGGTACGGATGGATTCACATTGCAGCGTTCCGTTCCCGGGTGCGCAGTAATCGGACCCGAGACTACCTCCCCAGGCAGTCCCGGGGACGGTACGCTGATCCGTTCCGGGGAACGATTAGCAACATTCACACTACCACAACATCTGCCAAGTGGTCCGGGGTGCACACCCGGGACCATAGTCTGAATTCGCCCTTATATGTCATCATGATTTGTGTGCGTGGGGATCTCATTTTAAACAAGCTTAGTGCTTTATGAGCCTTCCAGTTTAGTAGACCTTGTATTGTGAATTTGTACTTGTACTGTTGTTCTCATGTCTTACTAAATAAAGTACATCAATCAATCAAAAACGTCACGGTGACTTCATTTAAATTGCATTGCACAAAACATGACTATTAATTAATGCATGTGCAATTTTTAAAGATAACATGAAATGCTTATTTGAGAGTAATTATTTTCAATGTATGACGTACTTCATCGTGAAAATAGCCGATCTACAATCTCACAACTTTAGCATACTAGGACCTTTACTGTTCCTGATATATGTGAACGATATGTCTTCAGCTTGCGACTGCAAACTGTTCCTGTTCGCAGATGACTCAGCTCTGCTGGTCTCGGACAGGGACAGGTTGCAGGTTGAGAAAACCCTCAGCTCTGAACTTGACACAATCCGCATCTGGCTCACTGACAACAAACTATCATTACACCTGGGTAAAACTGAATCCTTCCTCTTTGGATCTAGTAATAACCTTAGCAAGGCTGAGAGCTTCACAATCAAAGCGGGTGATGATGTTATCACAAGAAAGGATGAAATTACCTACCTGGGTTCCATCTTGGAGGCAAACCTCTCTGGTGACAAAATGGCCGAAAAAGTGATCAAAAAGGTCAACCAAAGAACACGCTTTTTTAATAGTTTTCCCCCTCTAGTCAGTAATACCTTGCTGATTCTTGCAGGGGCAAATTGTGAATTTGTACTTCCATGTACTGTTGTTCTCATGTCTTACTAAAAAAGTACACCAATCAATCAAAAACGTCATGGAGACTTCAATTAAATTGCATTGCCGAAAACATGACTATCAATTAATGCATGTGCAATTTTAAAGATAACATGAAATGCTTATTTGAGAGTAGTTATTTTGGATAGCAACGCTTTCTGAGCTTGTAGATCGGCTACTTTCAATATAGTTTTGGTACAGAGGAGACATCACATTTCTCTATTGGTAAATGGTTTGTGAACCACTGATCTTAGCGTTAGTGAAACAGGGGCTTTGTTCATGATAGAAAGCAAGAGTCTATGATCTTCAACAGACACCATCAGGCTGGATGAAGCCTTAGCTCAATCAGTAGTGTGGCAGCCTGTGAGTCCACAGGTTGAGGGTTTCGATTCCTGTCTATGGCCATGGGTTGAGGTGTCCATGAGTGAGTTTCCTAACCCCGGATTGCTCCCCCGGCGTGCTATATATCCTCAGCTGGGTCGAGCTGAAGAGTATTTTCCCCCGTTGGAATGATTTACGGTCTTTATTGTGGGCTCGCTGCAGGAGCAGCAAGACTCAAAACTTTAGCACCCTACTTGTAAGCGCCCTCGATGTAAAGAATGAAGCGGATTGGTTTCAACGGGTGTCTTTATTTTTCTTGGAAGCATGGATCAACACCGTGAAAACTATGAAAAGATTGAGAATAAATACTTTTACAAACGTATCAAATATTTCATAGTTTCATTCAACAATAAAAGCAGTGCATTTGAATTAATCACTTCAGTACAATTCAACAATAAAATACTTTAGTCGATTGTAATTCAGTGATTCAATATAAGTAAAGTCATTTAACATAGAAACCCAAACAGACATAAAGAAAAATGCACCATAACCAAAGTATCATAGACCCAAACAAAACAAACAAAAGTAATTAAGCCCAAAGTAAATAACAAATGAAAACCCAAAACAAACAATCCTATACCTTGCTCCGGCTATCGGGGGGCTAACAAGCTGTTTGAATGCCACCTGGAACCGTCATTCATCGTCACCCATCATAATAGTTGCATGTCAACACTGATCACAGCAGGCACTGTGGAAAATACAAACTGCTCAGTACACTGAAGCTACACATGTCTGGGTTCAACATTTACCGAAATAATGTGTGAGGCATTTCCAACAAACATACCGTGTTGCTCTGCTAGGGACACACACACGCCGTCTCTCTCTGTCACTGACTGAGTGTGAAAGAGTGGGGGTGTGTGAAGCGAGCTGGTTTAAGTGCGTGCCGGTGCGGTGACAGGACGTTTCAAAATGAAAGGTAAACCCAATGTACAGGAAGTGTCAAAATAAAGGTATCCCAAAATAACGTAAATAAACAGATCAACTTCAAACCAAAAATAATTGAAGTTAAAACCAGCAAGTGTCCCCGACAGTTACACTCCCCCCAATCATGTTACGGGGTGACTCATTCTGAGCAAAACATGATTCACAACAAACCCCATCGTTTACAGGCTTTATTTATTTGAAGAGCCCACTAAGCTACACCCCAACACGGTTCTTTGGGGCGAAGGGATCGTTATTGTCTCCGGTGATGACCTTGAGAGGTGCCAATGCTATTGGGCAGTCGTTTCCAATCAGGAGGCCGACTTTGCAGTCTTGAAGTGGAGGCAGCTCGTTTGCAAGATGTTTTAAATGAGGCCATTGTAGGGCAGTGTTCTTGGTGGGAATATAGGACTTGTCTACGGGAATAAAGTTGCGGGTGTAGGCGTGTCGTATTTGGCCCCGTTTCTCGGAGGACAGACCTCTAACTTGCAGTCCTTGAACGTTCTTACTGGCAGTGACCGTGTTAATGGCCGTCATGGTGCTGAGTTTCAATTGCACAGGCTGAGTATTCACTTTCATTTCTTCAAGGAGGTCTTCTAACACAAATGTGGAATCGCTCTGTGTGTCGAGTAGGGCGTAGGTTAGGATTTCTCTCTGTGGCTCCTCTGTAGACGAAATGGGAACGGGAACAATACTTGAAGTGGCAGAAGCTCTTTGAAACACTGTGTGCGTTGTAGCAGTATGGACCTCCTGACTCCTCCAGGATATCAATCATTTTCAACCAGAACTGACTGTGGACTCCAGACTTCAGGTGAAGATGAACTCTCTAGACTGCACCAGGAACAATTCTGCTGAACAGGTGGAACCCAAAGACCATCAAGATCTCTGTAAGTTATAGTTTTGGTTTGTTTGTTTTGGTTTTCCTTGTCTATAATCTTTTATTGTATTTGAATGTGTCCTGTAGCTTTCTTGCATGTTAGATTTATATCAGTGTCTTTCATCTATGATCTATTATTATATTATTATTATTATTATCAACAATTGAGATGGCTTTCACCGAGGACGGTCGCACCTTTTATCCGCTCCTGGATTCTACCCCTCGCTCTATTCTTCAACGGCGAAAACAACACCTTCGCCTCAAAAAGATCATCACTACCAGCAACAATCTGGTGCTGTTCTACGCTGCTATTTTGCAAGGATTCATATTCATCGAATCCCACAATGTGCAGCTTCAACGGAGAGCGAGTCCAAACGGAGATTTACCGCAAGACGCGGCGACGTTACTTTTTAAAGTGGTCGGCGCGAGTAAATCGGTACAAACACGGAGAAGGACACCAAACCAGCTAGACGGCCTTACAGTAAGAAAGATTATTTGGTTGAGTTTATTGTTGTCGGGAAATGTACATCCTAATCCCGGCCCACCGACCGTGAAGAGCACGGACACTCGCTATGATCACAACTTCAACGGCCTAAGCAACTTCACAGCTGATTTCAAACGCGACGGAAGCGCCCGACAAGGTCCGGTCCACAACATGCAGACGAATAACTTTGTTTGGCAACGGCCCACCTCACCTGATAAGAATGAACCCCAGCAAAGAGCTGGAGAAACAAGGATGGATTATTTGTCCCGGTTAACATCCGTGCTGGCTCCAAGACCTGCATTCTCAAGCAGACGACCACCGCCTGAAGGAATGTGGCCGGTGACGAGACAAGGGCTTCCCCAACAGCAGCGTCACCAAGAGGAGTTCCTCATGCGCCACACGGGCCCAAGACAACCGCAGGGTATCTCTCAGAGAAAAGCACAAGAAAACTGTGTTTTTTCCCTTTTTTCTACCATCTCCTGGCACCACCGCTTGGCGTCGACGCGGGACAATAGCTTCACCCCATGAGATCCATGTTTGGAAGTGGCAAGGTAGACATTATTTCATTCTCAGAAACTAAGTTGGATAATTCCATCAAAGACTTTGAGATTGAAATAAAGGGCTACAATGTCATCAGAAAAGACAGAAATCTCTCTGGGGGTGGGGTTTGCATCTATGTGAGATCAGACATTATTTACGATGTGATCCCAGATATGGATAACAACCCCACTGAATCGGTCTGGGTCAAAATTGTATACCCACATGCAAAACCACTGATAATTGGCGCCATCTACAGACCCCCAGATCAAAATGCTTTTTATGACTTGATTGAGGATCATGTGGCAGGTTTAGGAAACTCTGAGACGGTACTAATTGGTGACTTTAACACCTGTGTTCTGAAGAAAGACTCAGCTACCTTTAAGTCCCTCAGAAAGTTCTGTGACCTGCACAGCTTTACCCAGCTGATAAAGCATTTTACAAGGGTAGGCATTGCTTCTCAATCAATCATAGACCTAGTGTTGACAACGGACCAATCCAGAATTTCCAAGAGTGGAGTGATTGAGTGTAGCTTAAGTGATCACAATATCATTTTCTGCACTCGGAAGATTCACGGACCTGGAGCTTATTGTCACAGGACAATCAGCTGCAGGTCTATGAAACACTACTCAAGTGATCTTCTAACAACAGCTCTTGGAAAAATGGACTGGTCCCATGTCCTAAATTGCACCTCTGTGGAGGAGTCCTGGTCCTGTTTCAAAAAAGCTTTTTTGTGTGTACTTGATAACATCGCACCCACAAAGGTGGTGAGGGTCAAAGCTAGCACAGAACCTTGGATGAAGGGTGACATTTTGAATGCCATCAAACTCAGGAACAAAAGCTACTCCGAGTTCAGGAAAAACAAAAGTGAGCAGCTACTTGAAAAGTGCAGAAATCTACGAAATGTAGTTACTAAATTGATCAGAAATGCCAAAAAGAATTTCTTAAATGAGAACATAGAGGCAAACAAAAGCCACCCACAAAAACTGTGGGAGGCACTAAAACAATTAGGCTGCAACGGAAAAATTCAGACTAAATCTACAAACATTTGCATTATTTCAAGTGGCTCGCTCACTACCGACAAGCAATTGGTAGCGGACTGTTTTAACAGTTTCTTCACCACAGTTGCAACCCAGTTGGTAAGCAAACTCCCTCAGCATTCAGGTCTGTATGGCCCCGACCACATTCAAGCTCACTATGAGAAACTAGGGGCTAAAAAAGATTCCTTCTTTTTCAAACCTGTATTGACTGATGATGTGCAAAACAAACTCCTCGCCCTACAGCCTAACAAGGCCACCGGCCTTGACAACATCCCCACCAGATTCCTCAGAGACGCAGCGGTCTCCATTGCTCCCATAGTAGCCCACATTACAAACTTATCCATCAGTCAGTGTCACGTCCCACAAGAATTCAAGTTGGCAAGAGTAATCCCTCTATTTAAAAAAGGAAGCAAACTAGATCCTGGCAACTATAGGCCTGTTTCCATCCTTTGTTCCATCTCAAAGGTTATAGAGCGATCAATCCAAGAACAAATCAACAGCTACCTCAGCGAGCGTAAACTGTTGTTTGAATTCCAATCAGGCTTCAGAACATCCCACTCCACTGACACATGCCTACTATATTTGACCGACTACATCAAACGTGAGGTAGACTCGGGCAAATACTGTGGCATGGTCATGCTGGACCTCCAAAAGGCGTTTGACACTGTAAACCACGCAATTCTACTTGATAAGCTGAGGGCGATTGGTTTTGATTGCACATCACTAAATTGGATGAGATCTTACTTGGAGGGTAGAGCACAAGTGGTTGACATCAACAGAACCATGTCCTCATCCCTCCCAGTGAGCTGCGGGGTTCCTCAAGGCAGCATTCTAGGGCCGTTACTGTTCCTTCTATACATTAACGACATGAATGCTGCCTGTAACTGCAAACTGTTCCTGTTCGCTGATGACTCGGCACTCCTGATATCGGGTGAGGACAAGTTGCAAGTTGAGGAAGCTCTCAGCTCTGAACTCTCAAAAATCCGTACCTGGCTTACTGATAACAAACTGTCTCTACACCTTGGGAAAACTGAATCCATCCTATTTGGGACCAAACATTCCCTCAGTAAAATGAAGGTAAATGACTTCAAGGTCAAAGTCGATGACACAATCATCACTAGCAAAGAAGAGATTACCTATTTGGGATGTATTCTTGACAAATACCTGTCAGGTGAAAGCATGGCAACAAAGGTGGTCAAAGGAGTAAACCAGAGAACCAGATTTATGGGCAGAGTTTCCTCTTTTGTCAACCCTCAGGCCCTCAGGACCCTCTCAGGGGCCCTGATTCAGCCCCTTTTTGACTATGCTAGCTCCTCTTGGTACTCCAACACCTCAGTGTCACTGATGACTAAGCTTCAAACCTCCCAAAACAAACTGATCCGACTACTTCTCGGACTGGGGCCCATGACCCACCTCTCTCCCACTCACTTTGCCAGCCTAGGCTGGCTCAGGGTGGAAGACAGGGTTAAACAACTAAAAATGGGTCTGGTCTTCAAAATTGTAAATGCAGATTTGCCCGATATGCCCCCTATACCCGCATATCTGTATAAATACCTCGAAAAAGTTAGTGACGCCCACAGCCACGAAACTAGAGGGAGCGTAAACAACAATCTGGTACCACCCACCCATAAAACAAACATGGACAAATTCTCCTTCTATAGCACAGCCACCAAGGAATGGAATAGTCTAACCCCATCCCTCAAAAAATGCAGTTCGCTGGGCTCATTCAAAACAGCCCTAAAAACCCATCTTTCTGGAGGCCGAAAGAGGAGCTAGTACCAGTTTCCCTGTAGACAGACGACCCCCCCCCTCCCTCCTCTTTTTTGTACATATTTTGTATTTCCTCATGCTTTTTTTGTATATAATTTTTATTTTTCCATGCTTCCCCCCCCCTTTTTTTTTTTTACATATATTTTTTAGATGGTTTTTTTTGTACATAGTGGTATTTTTTTCTGTATTATCTGTATTTTCATGTTGATTTTTTAACTGTTTGGTTGCTACTATATATGTCTATGAAATTAACTCAAGGACCCCAACGGAAACAAGTCCGCAAGGACTTTTTTGGCCGGACCTTTTAGACAAAAGCATTATAAATGTAACTGTGTTGTTTTACATTCTTTTGCCTAATAAAAATTTCAATCAATCAATCAATCCGAATGTTTATCTGTGGAAGTGGACTCCGTCGCCATTTCTCCCACAGGTTTCTTGACTCTGTCGTCATGTAGGTAGGTCGGATGTCGTCGACTACACACTCTACAAGTATGTCTCTTCGTACATTCTTTACTGCCATGTCCCCGCCTTAGGCATCCGAAACAGAGATGGTTTTCGAAAATGTATGCCCTTTTCTCTTCCATTGGCTTATTTGCAAACGTGGGACAGGTAGCGATGCCGTGCGCTTCCTGGGTACAGATGGGGCAGGTGAATGAGGGTTTGAAGTTTGAGTCGTTATTCTGGGTACTGGTATGGAAAGCCCTGGTGTTTCTTGGTGTTTTGTCGTCCGTAGACCACTGATATACCAGAAAGGGAGAGGCGATGGGGTTGCAAACTATGTTTGCTTCTGTCTGGATGTACTTAACGAAACATGAAAAGTTTGGGTAATCCCCAGATTGATCCAGTTCCTTCACCACCACTCTGCTCCACCCACGCACAATCCATTCAGGTAGTTTTTTAAGAATTTTATGGTTCTCCTCACAGTCATTCAATATGGATAGTCCTTTGATGTGTGGCATTGCTTCAAGACAGCTTTGTAAAAAGTCGGAAAATTCTCTGAGTGCAAAAGGGTCCTTTGGGCTGATGTTGGGCCACTTCATTACTTTATCCCGAAAGGCCTTTTGCAAGATGAAAGAGTTTCCATATCTCTCTTGTAGAAGCCTCCAAGCTCCCTGGTACGCGTCCTCAGAACTTCTATAAAAGAAGCCTTCCACAGCCCCGAGGGCTTCCCCAGCTAAATAGTGTTTTAAATAATACATCTTCTCGTTAGAGGGTATTGGCTGTCGATCTATCAATGCCATAAAGGCCATTCTCCAGTCCAAAAACTCCAATGGCTCACCTGAAAATATTGTTGGCTCTGGGGTGGGGAGGCGATTTATACTTAGTGAGCTTATGAGTGATTGCGTGAAACTGTTTGTATCCAAAGTAGCTGCTGTATTAATGGGCGTTGGGATGTTGTTGGCTTTAGGTTTGAATTAGGGTGGGGACGTGATGATGTGTTGGGGGGAGCAGAGGGTGGGTTGTTGCAGTGATCGGCAGCACCTTCGAACTGTTGGTAAACTTGAACCCGTGCTGCTGCCACTCGGATGTCCCTTTGCGCTTTAAGTTGCTGTAGCTTTGTCTTTGCCTCTTGCAGTTTGGCTTTTTGGTTGTGGATCTCCTGCAATGCCTTGGCCGCTTCTTGTTTGGCGGCGAGATCTGCTTCTGCGTCGGCTCTTTTGGAGGAAGCGTTGGATTGATGGCTGGAGGTGGATTTCGAGTCGTCGCTGTTTACTATGGAAGAGGGCTTAGGAGGATGTAAAGGATGGGTTCCACGGGACTGCGTACGGTTTTCGGCTTCGTCTGATGCGTTAGAGACAACAGTTTCTGTGTTCGTGTGTCCGAAAATTGAGCCATAGTCTCCTTTATTCAAGGCCATCCTGATGCGTGTTTTTGCGAGCTGCTCGTTGAAGGGTTGATTAATAGTTTTTAAGTGTTTTTCCACAATTTCGTTTATTTCCGAGGTGATAATACCACAGGTGTCCATTTTCTGTACGATGTCAGGAGTGGGGGTGCAGTTGCGTTGAATTGATTTGTAGCATTCATTAATTGCAGTGTGTTGGATTTGAATTAGGCCATGTTGTCTAGGTCCTTTTCGTTCAGTTTCGTTCCCATCAAGTGGACCTAAATAATCTCTGCTTCTTAAAAAAGATCTATTGGTAGTAAGTAAGAAAAAAAATTACCGACATCTGATCTGGCGCAGTATTTTTATAATTAGTTTTGAAAAGTCGGTACTATTTTCTTAGCAGCGTCGTAATACTTTCAAAGGGGTGGTGCGGTTTTTGGCACGTGATTCCCGTTACAACCAATGGGGTCGCCTCTATTTCCACCATTTCCTGCAACAACAGCCATAGCAACGGTACAGTCTGAAGAAAATAAGTCAAAACAAAGAAAATATCCTTCAAAAGCACGGCAAAAGGACTCGAAACGATGCTATATGAATCGTATGTCTGTCCAGAAAGAAGAGGTTCAGGAGTTTACACGGACAAGATGGGATACATGTACAACAAGCCATGGATACGCGACGGTCGTCTGTCCCGACCGAACTTCAACCAGGTGTTTGCTTTTTTCCATTTACGGCCCGTACATCTACATAAACGTTCAGATTTCAAATATAAAGTGCTTACCGCATGGCCATTGATGTTAAAATTCTGTATGGTCCCGCAGCAATACCCGTATATTCCGTATTGTTCAATAAAGAGTATTCTTAACCGATCGGTGGCCATTTTCTCACAGATGTATAATGTATCAGAGTGCAATACACCTCCCATCCGATAGGGTCGCGTAGTTGAAAGGATATGGTAAAAATGGCCACCGATCGGATTAACAGGCTTTTTATTGAACAATACGGAAGATACAGGTACTTCTCTGGGCCCGTACATAATTGTAACATCCATGGCCATGGGTAAGCATTTTAAATCTGAAATATGAACGTTTATGTAGATGTAGGCCTACGGGCCGTTAATGGAGAAAGTGCAAACACCTGGTTGAATGTTTCAAGGCAACTACAGAACGTGCGTCAACGTTACTTATATAAACATCAACATTGTGTGGATATGGGTTCTTACAAGCCTCCTGAGGACGCTGGGTTTCATGCAACATTCTACCAGCGTGTTATTGACAAAAATACATTAATGTGATTAATGTGAGAGGAAAACGGCAGAAGGATCAACTCTCTCAAACAGAAACGTCAGCAGGTGAGCCACACACACACACACACACACACACTGAAATAATGTATTGTGTTATCAGATAAAAGCATTGAAAACAGCAGATCTACAAGCTCACAACACATCACAACGCGTTGTGAGCTTGTAGATCTGCTATTTTCAATAGATTTATTTGGGGGGAGACACATTTTAACATGAGACTGAAATCATTTTTTATGTTATCACATGAAAAAAATCAATTGAAAATAGCATATCTACAAGCTCACAACACGTCGCGTTGTGAAAGTAAAACTACCTCAAAATTCTACTTGAGTACAGTAGCCTACTTGAGTAAATGTACTTAGTTACTTTCCACCACTGAAAGTACAGGTACAAAAAAAAAAGTACAGTACTCAAGTGAATGTCCACCACTGCATCTCACCAGTGCTGATAAAGCCCATAAGCTAATTGGCAATATGGCCAAGTAAGAGATTGTAAACAAAACATGCATGTCAATATTGGACTGTCAAATATTGATTTGTCATTTTATGATTGTATGGGTGCTATTACTGTATTTTAAACATTCGTGTGTCATTTCATCCATGTTCCATCTCTGTGATAACTCAGACATCTTCACATCGTTAACAGCTAATACACCAGATGTTGTGATTGATAAAGAGTCCAGGGAAGTGTCTGTATTAGATAGCCTGCACCTTTGACTGTAGCCTAGAGGAAGCCTTTATGACAAAGGTCATTAAATACCAACCACTCCTACATACCATCTCAGAGCTGGGCTATTAGGTGCAGACTATTTGTTTTTATATTTGGAAGCCTATAGGACATACCCACATACTGGCTGTTAGAGGGTTTCAACAACTTTGGATGCCCAAAAAGGAGGCAAAAAGGTTGGCAAAGTATTGTGCTGTAATTGGCAGCCGCCATATATGGCGGAGACGGTGTTACTTATACCCATAGAGTACTGAGTGACATGTTTATTGTATCGTGAAGACATATGCCAGGATTATGTGAATGTAACCTTACTGCACCTATAATATTTGTGTCCCTGTATGTTTCTCCTTTATGTGAACATAAATAAATGGTTAAAATGTGTGTGTGTGTGTGTGTGTGTGTGTGTGTGTGTGTGTGTGTGTGTGTGTGTGTGTGTGTGTGTGTGTGTGTGTGTGTGTGTGTGTGTGGAAGGAAATGAACCACCCTTCGCTGACCGCTACAAGATCTTCTGTGAGAGTCATCCGCCATGGCTTATAGTTGACCAAGAGGTGCTGAAAATAAACCAGCTACGAAGGATGTTCGTAAACACAGTGAAGAAGCATGAGGATCTTGATGCTTCAAACTACAGGTAACTCAAATACCATGTGTGTCTTTGACAGTTCTGGGAAACAAAACAAAAACCTTTATGCTGAAAAGTACATTATAGATGTATTCCCTCACAAAAACGTCTATGAGAGTATATTTAAACTAAATTGGCTATCATTGTTAATACATCTTTATTTATACACTTGTGCTCATCTTTCCCTAACATTTTATATTGCAGGCAGGATAAATTGAAGTGGAGGTTGACCCCTGATTTCCCCCAGCTGGTTTTTCACTGCCCTACCAAGTGCAACATTTCTGAACATGTCCTTCCTAGGTATTTTAGGAAAAAGGTTTGGTGATGCAGGGCTGCAAGACATACTCATTGAGTCAAGTTGGTGCCCCTAATCCATCAATGGTGTGATTAGTGGTCATCCACAGGAGATGCAGTCTGCACTTTCATATTTTGTCATATTTGTATACTATTGTTGCAACCAACATTTCTCTGTTCATACCTGTGAGTGACACAGAAGGCCTGATCTGGGGGGTGGGTGGGAGGGTTGATGTACAAATGACACATGCTGTGACACACTGTGGTATTTTAATAAATATTTCATACCATATGTTGTAATAATTTGGAGCTTTAGTGTATTTATTTTACTCTAGTCCATTTTTGGCATTATTCCAATCTAGGGGGCTGATTTTCAGCCATTTTGCGCCAAGGAGTGCTGCTTTTTTTCTCCCACCTTTCAGTACACAGTAGGTTGTGACATTTTCTATGTATGAAATATAAGTTTTTAGCTAAATGTACTATGTGTATGTTTCATTGTGCTGGGCACCA
This sequence comes from Gymnoscopelus braueri, assembly GCF_963280865.1. Taxonomy (NCBI): domain Eukaryota; kingdom Metazoa; phylum Chordata; class Actinopteri; order Myctophiformes; family Myctophidae; genus Gymnoscopelus; species Gymnoscopelus braueri. The sequence goes on along the minus strand of NC_137626.1, from coordinate 40,377,730 downwards.
ATCACTTCAGTAGAAGCGTTTTCTTTCTACATTTCATGATCAAAATTCAAACATGAGTACACTAAGGCACCAATACTTGTTTCAGATGTTAGGTACACGTATTTATAACATTTGAGAAAGATTTTGTGTTGCCAAAATCAATTTTCAATATTTTACAAGCAAAAATAGCAGCACAAGATTTTCGGTTATTCACTTTAATATACATTTCTGGCTTGTGAAAAAATACTGCAGGATTTTGTGCGGAGGTATTTTAACCCAAAGTCCACAAGGGTATTGTCTATGCAAAAATGCATTGAAAAAGTAGATCCAAGACGTGGGAACGAAATTCATTTTCTAGGCACTTTTTGGAGGGTCACAACACGGCCTAAATAGCTTTTTTCATCTCACAAAGATCCTCCTCTGAACAAAATGTTTTCAACGCTGTTCGAATGTTTTTGGCAGATTGCACCCAGGTGTCATATGCTTTAGTAAATGCCTTTTCATGTTTCTTTGTATTCTCATCATGCATCATTTGACCCCTTTCTGTAAAGGTTTTTTGTCGAGTGCTTAATTTGACCAGTGATGCACTGGGCGTTCCCTCTTCAGGTTCATTAACGTCCAGTGTGTCACCTGTTGGCTTTTCTGGATTTATAGGCTGCTGCGTGTTAACAGTCGTCTCAGAGGTTGACATTTTATGGATTGTTTGATCACTTTAACACTTCAGAGGGTATTGACGTTCAGAGTATATACACACACACCATAAACCATGACACGAGGAAACTCCAAACAAACTTTGAACCCCAATAAAGAATGATGTCAAACAAATTAATCACAATGTATGTGAAATTACCCCTTTAATGTTCAATGGTGCATGCAGTAGGCCAACTCTGTTTGAGAAATACCTTAGACCAGAAATAGCACATTCAAAACCCTTCACCTTGAAAGAAACATTGGATTTTCCCACATCTTTTTTGTTTTGTTTTTTTTGTTTTCTTCTTTATTGTCCTTTTTAGAACTTTCAGTCCAGCAGTGAAATGTAGGTCAAAAGTACCTCTTAATATGTAGGTGCTGTGATGTGAGTGTGACAAACTTGTGAAGATGGGCCGGTGGATTGAAGCACAGGGTGGCTGTAGTTGAGAAGGAGGTGTCGACGTTGAGTTGCTTCAGGGTCAAGTTTTCACTGTAAGCGCCCTCGATGTAAAGAATGAAGCGGATTGGTTTCAACGGGTGTCTTTATTTTTCTTGGAAGCATGGATCAACACTGTGAAAACTTTTACAAACGTATCAAATATTTCATAGTTTCATTCTACAATAAAAGCAGTGCATTTGAATTAATCACTTCAGTACAATTCAACAATAAAATACTTTAGTCGATTGTAATTCAGTGAATTCAATTCAATTCAATATAAGTAAAGTCATTTAACATAGAAACCCAAACAGACATAAAGCAAAATGCACTATAAACAAAGTACCATAGACCCAAACAAAACAAACAAAAGTAATTAAGCCCAAAGTAAATAACAAATGAAAACCCAAAACAAACAATCCTATACCTTGCTCCGGCTATCGAGGGGCTAACAAGCTGTTTGAATGCCACCTGGAACCGTCATTCATCGTCACCCATCATAATAGTTGCATGTCAACACTGATCACAGCAGGCACTGTGGAAAATACAAACTGCTCAGTACACTGAAGCTACACATGTCTGGGTTCAACATTTACCGAAATAATGTGTGAGGCATTTCCAACAAACATACCGTGTTGCTCTGCTAGACACACACACACGCCGTCTCTCTCTGTCACTGACTGAGTGTGAAAGAGTGGGGGTGTGTGAAGCGAGCTGGTTTAAGTGCGTGCCGGTGCGGTGACAGGACGTTTCAAAATAAAAGGTAAACCCAATGTACAGGAAGTGTCAAAATAAAGGTATCCCAAAATAACGTAAATAAACAGATCAACTTCAAACCAAAAATAATTGAAGTTAAAACCAGCAAGTGTCCCCGACACTTAGGCCTAACAAAATAATATGTTGGTTTCCGGTTGGCGACCGACCCTATTAAATACGCGCGACCCAGATGATTTTATTGGCATTTGGAGTGAAAATAAAAAAATAAATAAAATTAAGTCAAAATCCGACCGAGTCGATCAAAAACGTCTTACAAAAAATATATTTGGTGCGACCACATTCGCGAAGTTTAATCAAAGTTTTCTTTCGTCTAAAATATCATGTGCGCAAATGTTTTGTTTTACTATTCATGCGTCATTGCATCATCGCGAGGAGACGGCGGGCGCAGCCGGGCGCACATTAACAACAACAGCAGCACATGCATGTCCTCCTCCAGCCATGGACCTGTGTACAGTGTCTGTCGTCTGCCCGTGCAAACCACCTCCTAAAATAATTCGCTTGACTTCTAAAACGTTTGCAGACATAATTAAGGAGGTGAAACAGTGCCGATGTCAGTTTTCATCTGCAGCAGGGAGACACGACCGAGCGGATACATGGACCCACATCTCAGTCGACATACTCTCTACGCACACCGAGCCTCTAGCCTCTCAGGCTGGGTCTGTTTTGGCCATGTTCAACTTAAATATTTAGCCCTGAGATGCGAGGAGGAAGCAACATAACGTGCACTTGCCCACCGCCAAACAAGCTCAGAACAAAAAGGAGGAATTGTTTAACGACGTACTAAACTTTCTACGAGAGAGACAAGTCGGCTTCTCGGTCCCAGAGGGTGCATCCACACATGTCCGTACGCTAGCGTGCAACGGTACGCTACGTGACGGTAGCCCCGTTCACTCCCATGTTAAAAAAAAACCCGGAACGGTACTTCCGGTTTTAAACTTAACATGGGAGTGGATGGGACTTCCGTCGTCCGTACGACAACTTGATGGAGATGTGTGGATGTACCCAGAGACGACGACCTGCGGATCCCATCTACTGACTGTAAAGTTCAGCTGACGTTACTGTGACAGTGTGAGAAAGCTAGCAAACGTTACCTATGTGTTTTTGTGTCACTAACATCACCAGCACTCTGCGCATGGGGTAAATAATATTCCCCGTTTAGACAAAGCCTTCTAGTATAGTCTCGACAAATAGGCAGTGGTGGAAAGTTACTATTCTACTGCATAGAAACATATGAAATCAGACAATTTGAAACCCCTATTAAAATCGTCTAGGACTACATTTGCAAGTGCTCTATAGTCCACTAAATAGAATGGGGCCATGACACAAAGGCTACAGACCACTGACTTTTGTTTACACATGCATGTATCAATGGTGGCCAATAAAGACCTATTTACCTATTTCATAATACATCAAATTCATAGTGCTTTTCAAGGTTTTGAACAATTCAAAAAAGTAAAATAAACAACTTTGACCTGTCAGTCATCAATGGGTATTTACACAGTCAGGTGTAATTAAGAGTCAATATAAGCCCACCCATTTGAATGGGGACTTAAAATTACTTACTTAAAATACACCCATGTTACCCATTGACACATCAAGATGGCTGCTGTGGAATACTGTAGGTCTAAATTGGCCACCATTGAGATAGACAAAACAAAATTGGTCTGTAGTCTTTGTGTTTTACAATTCAGTTGTCTGGGGAACAGTGTCATATATTTTAATAGCTACATTCTCTCAAATATTGCATTGTTGAACATTGGAAAGGGGGAAAAAAGTTTAATTTGAAATGTTTGTCATTTAAAAAGGTCTGTGAACTTTTCATGGACCGTTTACTTGAAGATGTTTGTTTTGTATTAATATTTTTGGTATGTGAGTGATACAGCACTTTACTTTGGTACTTTACTTAGAGTTGAATTAAAACTCAAAAGTATTCAACCAGTGTGTGGACATTCTATTCAAAGTTTTCAATTGTTTATTGTTTGTTGTTTTCAGACACTATTTTGTAAGTGCAGTGTACATGAACCATTTAATGATTTAGAAATTGGTAACTCAGGAAAACATAGAATATATTAAAAAAGAAGCATTAATATCGATCATTGCCATAGGAAAAAAAAAAAAAAAAAAGAAAACGACCTACCCATCCTTCCCATGAGGAAATAAAATAAAATAAAAAATAAAATTGCTACCCGTCATTCCCACAAAAAAATAAAAATAAAAATAAAATAAAATAAATTCCCTACCTACTCAGCCCTAAAATGACAGCCAACCGGAAACCAAAGTTTTATTTTGTTAGGCCTTACACTACTCCTCCTACATACTTTCACTCAGAAACTTTAAAACTGTAAAACATCCAGCTTACTGTGGACACCTATGATTTTTCTTTGAAATAATGTGTAGTTTTTCAAATATTTAACTTTAAGCGCCAAATGGCCATGGCCGTTAATGGGCGTGGCCGTTTAAAGCTAGCAACATTTACAAACAATGAGTCTATACCTGTTACAATGCTCTATACCCCAGGGACCCAGATTGCTCATATGCTGTGTTGCTACTGCCAGGATTCTATCCCATGACCTTGTGCTTTAGAGTCTAGAGCTCTTACAACTGAGCTACCCAGACTCAAGAAAATGTACACATTGACATTTGATCAACGTGCAATTTTTACACTACAGATTCTTAGTTTTTTTAGATTATTATTATCTTACTTTTTTCTGCATTATAAGCAACACAATACAGAGATACATTACAATATTCACAATCCCTCAGCACTCTGCTCATCTGTTCAGAATGCTCATTTGTTAATTGCATGGGCTGCTTTGTCTCAAGTTCAATCTATTCTGTTACTACGTCTTATTGTGCTGTTATTGTCTCCGCCAGGCCGAAGGCATGGCGAGAGAGTATGTTTTACCCCTGGTCTGTCTGTCCGTCCGTCCGTCCGTGTGTGTGTGTCCGTCCGTCTGTGAACAGCTAATCTCCCGCACCGTTGGGTGGATTGCAGCGAAACTGTGCACACACACTCCCTGAATGCCAATTCAGAACCTCTGCTCCAAATTTTTCATATGGGCCTGTTATAGCGCCACCAAGAGGCCGATTTGTGCAAAACATATTTTTTTACAGTACTCGTACAGATTTTATCCAAACATCACGCAAATCGGTGCACAGTATCTCTATAGTCATGTGATCAACACGGATCTGCCTGATTTTCCATATTCCATCCTGATTGGCTAAGGTTGGCTTCCAAAGTTTGCAGGATTGGTCCGTTTTGAACTAAATGCCTCAAATCATGAACGCAGCTTGTGATTTATGTGAAATTTAACACGCACGTTCCCACTAGGCCGAGGAAGAAATACCACTTGAAAATTTTCAAATCAGCCTCATGGTGGCGCTATAAAAGGCCGATTTGTGTTTTTAACTAAAACTGCACCGATCTGCGTGAAACTGATGGCCAATGATAAAACATCTGCCCTGCATTTTTCACATTAGCCTTTTATAGCGCCACCAGGAGGCCGACTTATGTAAAACTTTTTCTTTTAGATTAAGCCTTCACATTTTATCCAAATTTCAGGCAAATCGGTACACATGATCTCTATAGTCATGTGATCAAGATGCATCTGTTTGATTTTTCATATTCCATCCTGATTGGCTAACATTGACATCTAAAGTTTGTAGGAGTGGCCCGTTTTTAACAAAATGACACAAATCATGAACACACAGCGTCCAATTGTGGTGGAACTTTGCACGCACATTCGCACTACGTTGAAGAACAAACGCCACCCTTTTAACATTGCCCTATTATAGCGCCACCAGGAGGCCGATGTTTCTTTTTATATTACTCCTACAAATTTTGTCCAAACATCATGCAAATCTGTACACATTATCTCCATAGTCAAGTGATCAAGATGGATCGTCAATTTTTTTATATTCCATCCTGATTGGCGAATTCCAAACATTGCTGATCCACAATAACCTACCTGACCTGGCGGAGACCTGTGCTCTGAGGAGCACTTTTTCTAGTTGCATATTGCTTTTTGCCTTTCATTCTTCAGTCCTGTTTATCGCTGCTTGTAGCTATATTTTTTATTATTATTACAAGACCTACAGCTAAAGAGTTGAAGGCCAAAACGTGATTGTTCTGTTATAACGCCATGCTCCATGAGACCGATTAGAAGCATGGCATTTCATCCATGGCCTATTGGGAATGTGCATGCAAAGTTTCACAGCAATCGGACAATCATTTTGTGCAAAACGGGCCACTCCCGCAAACTCTGGAAGCCATGCTTAGCCAATGGAAAATCTGACAGACACATCTTGATCACACCACCACAGAGATCATGTGTACCGTATTTGCATGAGGTTTGGACAAAAATGTGTTTTGCAAAAATCGGCCGCTATAACAGAGGTTCTTCCTTGGCCTATAGGGAGTGTGTGTGCACAGTTTCACGCCAATTGGTCCAACGGTGCCGGAGATTAGCTGTTCACAGAAAAACGGATGGACAGACGGATGGACACACACACACACACACACACACACACACACACACACACACACACACACACACACACACACACACACACACACACACACACACACACACTCTCACTCACACACACACACACACACACACACACACACACACACACACACACACACACACACACACACACACACACACACACACACACACAAACACACACACACGGACGTACAGGAGCGAAAACATCGTGGGTGTACACATGCATGAGTGTGCGTCTTTGAACAATGAAAACAAGCCGACATATTTCAGGGCATGCAGCAGACTTCCTGCAAGCCAACAAGCATGTTGGCTTGTTTTTATTGTTCAAAGATGAACTAGGCTTTCTATTAAAGATTTTTAAACTGCCTTGGGTTTTCTCAACTTATTTGACTTTGAAGGCTCCCGCCCTTTGCTCATGGCATTATCTTTCAAAGACTGTAACCCATTAAAACCGACAAAGCATTATGTGTCCTTTTAGATTTTTGCTATTATCTAAAGCAATACACGTTTTTTCACAAAACTCTTAGGATTTAGAACAGTGGGTCTCAAAAATAGCAGATCTCGAAGTGCGTCATTTCAAAATCTGCTATTTTTGAAAGATCTTTTGGAAAATTCTTGAAAGTGTTTGGAATGCGACAAAAACAAAAAAATGTACTTAAGTACAAACGTATGGGTATCAAAATGTACTTAAAGTACCAAAAGTTAAAGTACAAAAATGTTTGAAAATAGCAGATCTACAAGTACGCATCGCGTCGCGGTGCGACGCGTTGTGAGCTTGTAGATCTGCTATTTTCAAATAGCCTAGGTATAAAATAGGGCTAAAGTGGTTAATGTATGTTTTATAATGTAATAATTTATATCTGCAAAGTAACTAGTAACCAAAATTGACACACAATTGCAGTGGAGTAAAAGTACAATATTTTTCTCTGAGATGTGGTGGAGTAGAACTAAAAGTATAGACAATTGGAAATACTCCAGTAAAGTAAAAGTACCTCAAAATTGTACTTAAGTACAGTACTTGAGTAAATGTACTTACTTTACACCACTGCCCCCCACCCCCCTGTCTGTGGAAAGCCCTTGGCTTTCAGGACACCACACCACGCACACACGCACGCACGTACACACGCACACGCACGCACGCACGCACGCACGCACACACACACACACACACACACACACACACACACACACACACACACACACACACACACACACACACACACACACACACACACACACACACACACACACGCTGGAAAGGCCTTGGCGTTGAGGACAGCGGTACAGACAGAGCAGGATGTTGGTTTTGGAACGGGCCGGCGGTTCCTTTTCAGCGCTCCCAGACTCCCAGACCGTTCAGACAAAACGCAAAAAAACGGGGAACGCCGAGAATTCCCTATCGTTTTTCCTTCGCCGTGCATGCAGGTCATGACCTAACACCACCGCCACCGCCTGGAAGGTTTTCGATTGGGCTGCCAGTCATTCAGCCCAGTTTCCCGTGATGCATTTGACCCGACGTGTGTTTTGTTGGAGCGCATGTGAGGTCAGAAAAGTCCAGAATTCAAAATTTACTTGAGTAAAAGTACAAAAGTATTGGCATCAAAAGTACAATATTTGCCTCTGAGATGTAGTGGAGTAGAAGTAAAAGTATTGGAAATTGGAAATACCCAAGTAAAGTACAAATACCTCAAAATTGTACTTAAGTACAGTACTTAAGTAAATGTACTTTCCACCACTGATCATACTACAGCATCACACAAAAGTATCAAAAGTAGCAGATCTGCAAGCTCAAAAAGTGGTGCGAAGCGACGCGTTTTGAGCCTGTTGATCTGATACTTTAGCAATATTTTTATTTGAATCCTGAAAAGTAACAGTTTTGGGCATTTATGAGGTTTCCACCCAACAGAGACAAGCAAGCAAGTAAGCAAAAGTAGTAATGTCTGTTCTTTGATGTAATGTTTGTTTGTTTGTGCAAGGCCAAAGATCACAATGGAAATAAGTCTTTGCCACTTAATTGGCACAAACATTGTTCGGACTCCTCACTGCTCCTCACACACACGCACACGCACACGCACACACACACACACACACACACACACACACACACACACACACACACACAGGCAGGTGAGTCAGTGTGTCTGAGTCTGTGTGTGTGTGGAGGGAATAATTCGCATAACGACTAAATTAGGGAGAAAAAGGGGTAAAAAGCAACACAAAAGAAGAAGAAAAGAAACGGGTGGCACAGAGGTAAAGTCCCTGCCCACCAGGTGCATCCGGCTTTGTCGGGCGTCTATACTAACACAATTGGCCTGTGTTCGGAGAAGACAGTCCTACAGGAGGGCAATGGCCTACAACGGGGTTGTAGGCGGGCTCCCGCGGTTGGCTCGCTCCCCGACGGGGCTCGGTCGGGATTGCTTGTATCGTTTTCGCCCTACAATTGTTCTCCCCAATCTGCCTGTGAGGGGGGTGGGGACTTTACACCTTATTGGGGAGCGGTGTAGCCTACAACTTTCAGACTATCCCCCTCCCTCCCTCCCTCCCTCCCTGCTGCAGGGGGGGGCGAGACGGGGAGACCGGCTCCACCACGGCATCCATCTTTGTTTACATGGAGTGGACATGTCACTTTGTCGCAATGTAATTAATTATAGGGCTCAGCAACCCAATAATGATGGTCTATTGGTGCTGTTTAGGCCCAAATAACATGTCGATTTTATGTTTTATATGTTTTAATTACATTTGGCCTGGATGTTTTTTATATCTGGACTACTCTCACTGCCTGAGGATATCATTGCAGCAGAGCATACAGGTAAAGTGCCTAATGATTAATATGGCATAATCACTGAACAGTATTAGACCAAAGAAAGGCTCGTCATATTATATTATTTAATTGTTATATTATTTGAAATAGATTTAGCTTAGTTTATGTAGCAGGACCTACCATGCTAATGACTATGCTAACGTCATAATAACAGGGGTTTTCAGGCTGAGTGGGGCATGAATAACATAATCACTGATCACTGTTATGCTCCAATTAGACCCGACGTTATATTTCATATTATTCTAAATATATTTAACTTATGTATTATGTAGCCGTTCAAGGAAGAACCATGCTAACGATGCTAGAGCTAGCGTGTTAGCATCACCATAGAGTTTTACTACAGGCTGAGTGGGGCATGAATAACATATTCACTGATCACTATATATGCTCATTAGATCCTGAGAAAGACTAGATTTTATATTTCATTAAGATTAAGATTTGTATGGTTACATTTGATGTAAAAACGATGTTGCTGTTGTTGTTGTTGTTGTTGTTAGTCATCCCCTGTAATGTATTACACTAGGGCAGGGGTCTTCAACAGGGGGTCCTCAGAGTTACTACAGGGGGGCCGCCAATGTTAGTGTTTTTTTTTTTTACATTAACCACTTGAATCCTAGAATTCCTTTTCTGAGGGGAACATTAGCCAAAAATAGCCGATCTACAAGCTCATGTTGTGAGCTTGTAGATCGGCTATTTTTGGCAAAGAGGTTTGGTGTAGAGGGGAAAAGAGCAGATCAACTACACGTTTTCTAAGTATTGATGGTTTAAGTGGTTAACTGTCTGAAAATTCACATTAACATGAATCCAACACTGATGATATGGCTGTCAAGTCTATGAAGCTATCTATGAAATCTATGAAAAAGTTTAATCTGCGACACAATTGTATACAATATGTAGTGGGGGTCCCTGCTTCATCTCTCTCCACACGTTTGATATTCAGGACAGTTCTTAATGTTTTCTGTTGATCTGGGAAGCTGCTAGCTTTGCCTATATTCTCATTTATTTATTTAATATTTGACAGATCATGATAGGAGACTCATCAATTAATTATTGTCAACAAGGCATTTGTAAGGACCCCAAATGTATTTTTTTTTTAAATGGAGTCTGTGTTCTTAACAACAACAACAACACAACGTTGTAGACATGTGTCATATTCAATCATGACCTAAGATGTATAAATGTAAAATTATATAGATCTACAAGCTTGCAGGTGCTATTTTTTTTTTTTTTAAGAAAACTAATAAATATAATCTAATAATAAGTGACATATTGTGAGCTTGTAGATCTGCCATTTTATTATAATAATAGTGGTCTAATGCATATCAAACTGGGGGTCCTTGAAATTAAAAGTTTTGAGAACCACTGTGATAGGGGATACTTTGTGTTCATATTTGAGACAGTTATTTATGCAAATATTCCAAACTTTCACTTTATATTTATTTTTAAATAGCCGATCTACAAGCTTGTAGATTGGCTTGTAATCAGCCGATTCGTGTTTTTACACCGGCTATTCAGCCCTTTTTAAATATTTTCTGTATTCACATGCAAGTAAGACATGGTGGTGTGACATGAAGCAAACAAAGCATTGGTAGTTATATAGAGCTTTAACCCATAACAAAAACCTTTTTGTTTTTACCAAAACATATCACTTACCCTACCTTTAACCCATAGTCATATTCATAGCTATTTAGATATTTGTCATAAATATTGAGGTATGACATTTTTTATCGTGCAGCCAGCCCCATAATTCGCAAGTAGAAAGTAAATAATAAGTGTTTAATTGAACGGTAATTACATTTTACCTATCATTTTGTAAAGGACGATTTACTTTTTGGGCAAGACCTGTGGGCAAGTAGAAAATGACCTATACTTGCCCGACGGGCAAGTGCCTCTGAGACCTTAGTGTCAACCCCTGATGTACCATGCCTCACATCCTTACATGCAATTATCAGTTCATAATTACATTGCCTTTTTAAAACAGATTAAGTTATAACTGATATAACAGCTCCTCCCTCCCCAACATGGAAAGCCTTCAGGTGGGCAGAATGGAGAATTGAGTTTAATACCCCTTTATTACTGCAGTGTGGTGCCTAGTTCTTCAGGTCTTTAGATGTCATTTACAATGTAATAATGTTCTAGGGGTTGAACTTGTTAAATTTGACTCTGGATCTAAACACTGCCTAACATGTAACTGGAGACAGGAAAGCTAGCAGCAGTAGTTAAGAGAAACAACACTAACCAAACTAATACAAAAAGTAGTTCAAATGCAAAGGCAGGGGAACAATGCCTTGTGTTGTGGCACGTTGCTTGTGAGCGCCTATTTTAATATTTTTAGTGTACAAAGGAAAACAGGAGGGGGCCTAGTATAGAGTCCTGGGGACTATAGTCAACAAAATATATATGGTTTTAGTGGGTAACCACTTCAACCCTATATACTTAGTTGACAGGGTCCCCAAGGAGTGCATTATTAACTTACAGTATGGATCTTCTATTCTGCTGAATGTTTGCCTAGGTCACATGGGGTCATTGGGGGAGACACCAAGCTAGATGACTCATATAATACCCAAGACCAATCAGCAGTGGTCAGGGAGGGGCTACATGGGGGAATTGGGAATTGGCATCACAACAAGACTTCAGCCTACACATTCCACCACTAGCGTCCAGGAGAATTACCCTCCCATACGCCCCATCGCCGCTCGCGGGAGAGAAGCCGGGCGGGGAGGGTGATATCGGTCATAGCGCGTACTCCTACGGGCTGGGGCAGTCAAGCAGGGAGTGTTGGGTGGAGGAGTAGGGTGAAGGCTCTACGTCCTCCCGGTGGGGGCTCCTCAAAGGCAGGTGACTCAACTGCAACAGCAATGACAACACAGAAATGTGTGTGGGGAGGAAATCATTGCAATAACGACTAAATTCAGGAGAACAAAGGGGTAAAAAATGATTGGCTACTCAAAATAAAAATAAAAAGAAACAAACAAAGTTTGAAATCTTGTTTGAAATGACCAAACCTGCCTGGTACGTTTGTTTGGTCAATGCATGGTTTAAGTCAATGTTAGGAAGGTTAGTGAACAGTCCACAGTCCCCCTCTGAGACACACAGGCCACTTTTCCCACCGGGGTTGAGCCTGTTCCGTTATTTTTTCCCGCTTAATTTTTAACCAGTTCAGAGTGTTTCCACTGACAATGTATTGTTTCAGAACCCTAAATGTTGCTTCGGAACTGGAACCAAAAAATATATAGTTTTTTCTTATCCTGAGCTGGGAACCAAAGTGGGCGTGTCACGTATTCTACAGGTTGGAAGATGCAGATGCGATATAAACAATGGCAAAAGCAAGCGAAAAATCATCGTTAAAAGAAAAAGAAAAGAAAAGGAAAACTGTAAGCCATTGCCAATTGAAATTCCTCCGTGAAATGGACAGTTCGACCGGTCATATCCGACACATTGTTGGCCAGGCCTGAAATGGAACATGGGGCAACTGGGGACTCCTGCTCCCCAGGTGGGCTCTCTAACCATTCAGTTATGCCCCCCAATTGGTGGAAACGAGAGCCGGTTTGCGTTCGATTCCATGAAAGCAGAATCTAGAACAGAACCAGTTCTAGAACCAAAGTTATTTTGGTGGAAAAGGGGCCATGAGTAGACAGCAATGGTACAATCTTATAATGAGCATTAGTGAGGACCAATTATATGAAGATAAGGTTGAAAATGGCCTAAGTGTACCTTTGAGTAAATAATGGGAGTACTTCCAGCAGTGTGTATCACCCTGGGGGTCAGGGCCAGGCTGGTACATAAAGTAGATCATACTTTACATTAAAGCTTCCTGTACTGCAGCAGATTATCAGATGAGCTCCATGTAAAAGGATTCCTCCAGCTCAACATCACTGACCTCTGTGACCCTGGTGGTCTACGTGTGAGACCCCATCCGCTTCATATCGTTACTGTCGGGCAGAAATCTCTTATCTCCATATTCTAACTGCAGGGTGCTTTTTCGTAAATTAACGCCCTACTTGATCATACTACAGCGTCACACAAAAGCATCAAAAGTAGCAGAACCACAAGCTCAAAACACTGCACGAAGCAATGTGTTTTGAGTATGTAGATCTGCTACTTTTGCTTTTTTATCCTGAAAAGTAACAGTTTTGGACAGAGGTTTCCACCCGACAGAGATTCATTTTTGACCCAGCGTCAGAACTGGAGTCCCACTTTACATGAGAGATAACCATGCAACGCACGCACGCACACACACACACACACACACACACACACACACACACACATACAGGGAAGTAACGGATGTAACGCCGTTACATAATCAGAGTAAAAGAAAACGGTAACGGTAACATCTTACAGTACATTTTAAAATGTGTAATCTGGATTACAGTAACGGGGGTGTAGTAACGGGGGTTACAGGCGGATTACATTCTCCCCTTCCCCTCATCAATTTTACAAACAAGTTATAAATTATTATAACACCAAACAAACACCCGCCAGAGCACACAGGCTGCAATGGACTCGTGGAGATTGCCAAGGCGCACAGCGCGCACCTCTGTCAATATGGTAGGCTAATGGTAGACACCAGTTCTCTGGTTGAGATTCAACATCAAGTGAAACGCTGCACATAGCCAGTGGTACTGTAGGTTTGATTTCAAGCCTATATTCCAGTTTAAAATGCACAGAAGCCAAGCAACGAGGGAGAGGGAGAGAGAGAGAAAACCCTACGGATCAGCAGCAATACAAAGCAATAACTGCAAGCAGATTCAAAGTTTAGGCTATCAATATCATACAAAATTAGAGAGAAGCTGTGATCTCACCGCTCTGCAATAAATATATTCCTTTTGCAAACAACATCCATGTTCTCTTCGTGTGTCAAGAATGATCCAAATGGGAAGTTTATTTCAGCAGATAGAATGTTTGCAGGCAATGGTGGCCTAAAGGTTAGACGAGCACCCTCGTTGCCGGAAGTTTGCCGGTTCGAATCCCCGGACCTGCAGGACAAATCTGGATGGGGAAGTGAATGTTCACCACTTCCCCAACACCGCTGAAGTGCCCTTGAGCAAGGCACTGAACCCCAACTGCTCCAGTGGAGCTGCTTAGTGGCCAACAGCATAAGACTGTGGTTGTATTAGTCAGCTCCCAGGTTTTAATGTGTCTGTCAGTCTGTGTGTTTCTATGTGCAGGGTGTTGCTGAAAATGAGCACTTGTGCTCAGCTACTACCCTGGGTAAATAAAGAACAAACAAAAAAATGTGACAGTTTGACATTGTTTGAGCTGTTTTTGGTGCGCAGCTCCTTTTTAAGTTAATTGCCTTCCCCTGTTGCGTTTCTGCGCAGAGCAGGGCAGATATCCGCCAGGCCAGGATGACCATGAAATTCATAGGCAGTCATAGTAGCCAATTAGAATGAAATCTGCTCAAACTGACTCATACACTGATACAGAACCATATATAGGCTAAATATTGTCACTGTCGGTCGGAAAAACTGTTCCTTTTAAAAAAATATTATTTTAAAAAGGCGAATCTACAAGCTATAATTATTCATAATTAAGACATACTATATTTAAAATAGTGAAAAATCAACTAAAGTTATTAATAGTGCAAGTTCAATCACATTTCATTTGAATGCAAATAACTTGTGGGGAAAATACATAAAGTCTCTAATCTGTGATTCTAATGTGATTAATGTGACCCCTACAGTCAGTGAAGTCCAGGGCTGAATGTGACAAATATTGAGACCAATAGGCTATGACTTTGTACAAATATTGGTAATTTCCCAATACATAATTTTATGAAATAAATGGCTTATATTTCACAGATAGTTACACTATTCTTTCTATATTAAAATGATTAATATGAAATAAAAGTTAAAATCATCGTTTTATTTGATGGCCTTCTTGCCTGGCATTTGGCCTTTGTGCCCTCAAAAAATTGACAACACCAAAGGCCTTGCCCCCAAAATGATGAAATTCCAGGCCTGCTATCAGTAAACGTTTTATCTAATTAAAAAGAGTTTTGCTTAAAAGTAATCCAGAAGTAACTGAAAGTAACTAGTAGTTACTTTTGCGTGCGTGCGTGTGTGCGTGCGTGTCAGAGATGTGAACTCAAAGACTTGCACTCGAGTCGACTCGGACTCGCCCCTCAAAGATCCGAGACTCGACTCGCCCCTCAAAGATCCGAGACTCGACTCAGACTCGAGCTCAAAGACTCACTTTTTATTTTATGTTTTATTTGACGCCCAAAATCATTGTCCTTAACTCTTTGCCCACCACCGACGAGACTTCTCGTCAGATTCTGCTAAGGCTCAGCCTGTCGTCGACGAGAATTTGTGTTTTCAGTGGTTTTCCATCAGATGGCGCTGTTGTCAACCGTATGAATGATGCTTTCACTGCCAGATGACGTCAGACCCGGAATTGACCCGGAAGTAGAAAAAAAACCCCGTCTCAATTACTTCCTGTTTATTTCCTGTGGAAAAATGCCAATATCTCTGTTTCTCTTGCTTTACGGCAAAAACAAGCTGGATTGCGTGTCAGAGACGTGTAGGCTATCCCCGTGCGGATATTTTTTTCCCTCTACTGTGGAAACCCTGTGCGTTAGAGATGCGCGGATCGCGGTTTTAGCCGCGGTTGCCGCAGTTAACTGCAGTTTGGGTGGATTTGGGTCAATCAAATATAATTATTAATTAATATTGGATAAACCGCAGGTGAAATAATGCGGGAATTAAATTAATGAAATCAATCTATAGGCCGATTATAGCTTTTAAAAAGCGCGAAATCTTGCCGTGCGTGCGTTTGTAGTATTTTAATATTACCTCATTTTACATCAGGCACAAATTAGCGGCCTACTGCACGTTGCCAACAACAGTGTACAGTATGCAGATCATGCAAGAGAAATAAGCAGCCAGGTCTATGAAAACAAGCCCAAAACAAGCGCAAAATTAGCCCAAAACAAGTGCCACATTGGCCCAAAAGTCGCTTATAAAAAGCAGACATGGCAACGAAGTGAAAGCGAAAATAAAGTGAATGAAGCTCCGTCTTATTGTTACCATAGATATGGATTGTATACAGTCACTACATCGCGACAGACAGTGGTGAGTAACATTGTTTAAAAGAAAACTAACGTCAGGAAACTAATAATAATTTGATGCGGTTGGTGCAGATCTAGAAATAGGATGGTAAGTAATGCGGTTGGATGGTGGCTGGTAATGAACATGTATGCGCGGATTTGGGTGACGATAAACCCCATCCGCGCATCTCTACTGTGTGTGCAAGGAGGCGATATCCGTGAGGACGGAGGTCACAGAGAATATTCCATGATTTTTCAAAGGTACAGTAAAACTGCTCTTTTTCTCTGGCAGTGGTGGCACATTATTACACTATCACTCTGGCAGTCAAACAGTTAATTGTCTTACGCAACGGAATCTCCGTTGCGCGCACACTGCAGTCTCTCTGCAATGCAAACATGGCAAGGCCAGCATAACAGCTGCTGTGTGTGCAGCCTTATATCATAACGTTTAAATGAAAAACTTCTAAATTCAACAAATAACTCAGCATCAGCAATATAACTTGGCTTTTGTAAGATGATCGGATCATCCGTGATAGCACGTTTTTGAAATGTCGGGTGTCATGTTGCGCTGCTGTGTCTCGTTAAACCCAACTGGGTGAATATCCAACCTGAAACCAACTTCACCACGGTAAACGCTAGTACATTCATGTTCACTGCATTAACGTAAGCTACAAGTTACATGTCTATGTTGACCAAGTAATGTTACAGGCTACCACTACAGGCTTATTTGGTTTCCAAAATGCTTTGTATTGTATACTCTGTCGTGCCTCATTGTGTATGTGCCCAAAAGAACAGATCTGTAAGCTGTCGACACACCATGACGTGGTGCGTTGATAGATTGTACGTCTGTTGTTTTGGTTAGGAGACGGACGTTACGCATCTGGGTTTGAAAGGCTATGATTGATGTAAACTTACAGTATAGTGGCCTATAACTAGTTATAGCCTAAGTTGGCAGTTGTGACAATATTGTAGCTCTGTTCGGGACCATTGCACAAAAGTGGATGACGAAAAAAATGCATTTTGCGAAAGGGGACACTAGTTTGGACATAGCTACATCACTTCAAGACTCGACTGGAACTCGACCCGCAGAGGCTCGAGATTCGACTCGGACTCGAGGCCAAAGGCCAATGTGTACGTACAGTAACAGTGTATTTACAGTATCTGTTATAAAGTCCCAGAGACACAGTCAGGCACGCTCCCAAATCGCGTGCATGAGCGGGCACGTAACGGTAGCGCGGACGCACCTGTCCATCATTAGTGACTCTGTGCTGTGGAGAGGAGCTGTGTCACTGTGCCTGCAGAGGAGTTTGTCCACCGCGACGGACTCTTTCCATTATTATACTCCTTTATACAATCCCATCCTTTTACCTGTGTGCGTCATTGAACAACTGTAAGTTGTGATTTATGTTTGCAATGTGTTTCACCGTTATTATGGCTGGCGTATTTTGCTTAGTGTAACTTTGTGCCACTGTTTGATGTGCCATTTTATCTCTGTGGACTGACGCCATTTCTGTTGATTGCTAGGTTAATTCCTGTCATTATAGTTTTACCTATATTTACCTAATCTGCCTCCATGCATAATTCAACTGTATATATGTGTTTGGACTAAAAGGGAGTCTATAATGTGTCTTTACTTTAGCTCCATGCACGGATCAGTTAATCACTTAATCACTTGTTGCCAACACTTGGCTGCAATGGCCTCATTAATGGACCCATTTGAGGTTGCTGCTGGATGAGAGTACACTGTTTGGCTCATTGTATCATTACCTGTGTTTGTTTAATTGTGTTAGTGACATGATGCCATGTTTAGTACAGTATACAGAACTGACTGTATTTATTCCTGATTTATTTCAGACCACACACAAACAATCTGTACCTGTGCGTATCTGTATGTTGTATCACTACACGGAGAAGAACCCCAAGAACCCCAAGCCAGCTTGACGGCCTAACAGTAAGAAAGATCATTGAGTCTTATTGAGTCTATTGTTATCGGGAAATGTACATCCTAATCCCGGACAACCGACCGTGAAGAGCACAGAGAATCACTATGATCTCAACTTCAATGGCCAAAACATCACAGCTGCTTACACACGCGACGGCCACGTTCGACAAAGCCCGGTCCACAACATGCACACAAATAACTTTGTTTGGCCACGGACCACCTCACCTGATAAGAACGAACCCCAGCAGAGTACTGGAGAAACAAGGATGGATTATTTGTCCCGGTTAACGACGGTGTTGGTGCCAAGACCCGCGTTCTCAAACGGTCCACCGCATGAAGAAATCTGGCCAACGACGTCACACGGGATTCCCCACATACAGCGCCGTCGAGAGGAGTTCCCCATGCACCACATGGGCCCGAGACAACCGCAGGGCATTTCTCAGAGGGAATTACAGGGAAACAGTGTTTTTTCCCCTGTTCTTCTGGCACCACCACTTGTCGTCGACGCAGGACACCACCCCTCCCCCACGGCAGGTCTAAGGAAGGATATGCTGCCTCAAATCACCTCCACACCTCCCCCGCAGACGTCACAAAGTCCCCCCTCCCCCACCCACACCTGCTCCTCCCCCCACCGACTCCCCAGAGGCTGAAAGAGACAATGGTTACTATTCCACTGAAGATATGGACGTCATCTTTTCAGCAAGAGGTACTCACATTGTTCACTTGAATGTCTTAAAAACTCAAACAAAATGTCTGAGCTGAGATCCATGTTTGGAAATGGCAAAGTAGACATTATTTCATTCTCAGAAACTAAGTTGGATAATTCCATCAAAGACTTTGAGATTGAAATAAAGGGCTACAATGTCATCAGAAAAGACAGAAATCTCTCTGGGGGCGGGGTTTGCATCTATGTGAGATCAGACATTACTTACGATATGATCCCAGATATGGAGAACAAACCCACTGAATCGGTCTGGGTCAAAATCTTATACCCAAATGCAAAACCACTGATAATTGGCGCCATCTACAGACCCCCAGATCAAAATGCTTTTCATGACTTGATTGAGGAACATGTGGCAGGATTAGGAAACTCTGAGACGGTACTTATTGGTGACTTTAACACCTGTGTTCTTAAGGAAGACTCAGCCACCTTTAAGTCCCTCAGAAAGTTCTGTGACCTGCACATCTTTACCCAGCTGATAAAGCATTTTACAAGGGTGGGCATTGCTTCTCAATCAATCATAGACCTAGTGTTGACGACGGACCAATCCAGAATTTCAAAGAGTGGGGTGATTGAGTGCAGCTTAAGTGATCACAATATCATTTTCTGCACTCGGAAGATTCACAGACCTGGAGCTTATTGTCACAGGACGACGATCAGCTGCAGGTCTATGAAACACTACTCAAATGATCTTCTAACAGCAGCTCTTGAAAAAATTGACTGGTCCCATGTCCTAAATTGCACCTCTGCGGAGGAGTCCTGGTCCTGTTTTAAAAAAAGCTTTTTTTGTGTGTACTTGATAACATCGCACCCACAAAGGTGGTGAGGGTCAAAGCAAGCACAGAACCTTGGATGAAGGGTGACATTTTGAATGCCATCAAACTCAGGAACAAAAGCTACTCCGAGTTCACGAAAAACAAAAGTGAGCAGCTACTTGAAAAGTGCAGAAAACAATGTAGTTACTAAATTGATCAGAAATGCTAAAAATAATTTCTTAAATGAGAACATAGAGGCAAACAAAAGCCACCCACAAAAACTGTGGGAGGCACTAAAACAATTAGGCTGCAACCGAAAAATTCAGACAAAATCTACAAACATTTGCATTATCTCAAGTGGCTCGCTCATTACCGAAAAGCAATTGGTAGCGGACTGTTTTAACAGTTTCTTCACCACAGTTGCAACCCAGTTGGTAAGCAAACTCCCTCAGCATTCAGGTCTGTATGGCCCTGTGAGAATGCCCGACTTGCGGTTGGAAGCAGTACAGAGGCCTGGAGTAGGGTTTAACCCGTAGGTGTATTTATTCATCACCAATGACAAACTCCTCGCACTACAGCCAAACAAGGCCACCGGCCTTGACAACATCCCCACCAGATTCCTCAGAGATGCAGCGGTCTCCATTGCTCCCACAGTAGCCCACATTACAAACTTCAGTTTTACAATCCATCAGTCAGTGTCACGTCCAGTGTTGGAAAGTAACTAAAGTAATATGTAACTTAAAGTAAAGTTCACGAGCCTTGGTGGTACTCTGGGTTTGAGTGTGTTTATTTGATCCTGTGTTGTTTTTGGTCCATTGATATAATGGTAGACTGGTTGGGATCGAGTTGCTATGCAGGCTGCTTGCTGATCCGGTCTAGAGCGGATACGGAAACGTTGCGCACTTGTCTATGTGTGAATTATCAGCTGCGGAAGGGCGGGCCTTAAACCGGATCAAACAGTGTTGCCATGTCTGCTTATTATAAGCGACTTATTATTCATAATGTATACTGTTCTGAGGCCAAATATTATTCATAATTGATCTGAGGCCAAATAATACACCATATAAATGAATCCTTAAGTTGTTTTAGTGAAGTAATTACACATTTGCCATGTTATCCTTAACAACTCATTTCCTGCCAGAATTATTTCAGATTTTTGGCTGTAGACTGCCAGAGATTTTCCATTGAAAAAAAAAATTCTCAGGAGCCGAGATACAGATTTTTTAAGTTTTAAGTTAACAATGAAGTGGATAGGAGTTTAAATCTTTGATATATCATATCTCCTTGGTCTTTGGGTCTAAAAATAAGAAAAAAAAAGAAAAAAAAAAAAAAAGAAAAAGAAACTTTTTTTTTTTTTTTAAATAGAACGCAGATCTGCGTCTTTGGCAGCCAGGCGAGAAATTAAATAGAACGCAGATATGCGTCTTTGGCAGCCAATGAAATGGCCTATAGGAAATTTTGCTACCTGATGGACCCAACGTTTCCATATGGAAACATTTGCATAAAAACTTACCAAAACATAAAAAATTAAAAAACATTATATTTTCCTCTCCTAAGTACTCCTACAAGACCATCTGAAAGGTTAAAACATTTTTTTTGCAAGTAGAAATATATCCGGGTCTTACAGGGTTAACCGATGAAGACGCGCCGTAAGCTTGTAGGCAGTGCCGGATTTATAGGAGTAATCTTCGAGGCCCCCCTGGCATGCTTGCCCCCTTTGCGCTTTTTTTTGCGGTTCTGGGGGGATTGGGTTCGTTTTTTCGCGGTTCTGGGCGGATTGGGTTCGTTTTTTTTTCATTTTTTGGTTTTTGGCATAAAAAAATATATATATATATATATATATTAATATATATATATTTATTTTTTTTCCCAAAAAAATCCCCCCAGTTGGAGGCCCGTGGGCTGCAGCCCACCCTAGCCCAACGGTAAGTCCGGCCCTGCTTGTAGGTCGGCTATTTTCTATATATATATATATATATATATATAATATGAAGAGGTTTTGTTGTTTAACTGGTTGCTGTCAGATAAAAGGTTTTTGAGAGGCTGGCTGTAAGTGGGTCCACCAACATATTGTCCAATGCCCACTTAACTGTAGGCCTAGTACATAGGCCTAGCTGTAGGCTTTTAGCACACTTTTGACTTTCTTTGAAATTTTCAGCAGTCATACAGAATGATTGATTTTTTTTTAACTTGCATTTGCTCTTACATTCTGTCAGAAACCCACGATGATATGTGTTGCTATGGGAGCCTTTTTATTTTTGCATTTTATTAGAATACATTTTGTTTACAAAGAAATATAGCAGTTTATGAAGAGGTTTTGTTGTTTAACTGGTTGCTGCTGTATGCACACACTTTTGATTTGATTATTTTCAGTTTGAATGTGTTTTGTGTCCTGAGCTCCTGACTGAGTCCTCTTGATGCTTTCAGTTTTGATGGCCAGTCAGTCATATAGAAATGTTAGTTTTTCTATATTTTTGGAATTGAAATGCACTGGCACATGTAGCCTTATTGGCCTAGCACTGTTTGGAGCTTTAATAAACAACAGAAGTTGTTCAAAGATTGTGTCTCATGATGAGTCACTATCTGTTTGAGCCCAGGTGTTTGAATTTGAATATTTTATTAGGCAAAAAATACATTAAATACTTTTGAAATACTTCCCATGTTTCCATTGAGGTCCTTAGTATTCAATTCATAGTCAAATGGTTTTTTAGTCTGTAAGTTATGAATTCATACACAGTAAAAGTCTTAGTGTTAATATAATTAAAATGAGTGTACAAATGGGACCAAATGGACCTGTCATGTGTACAGAACACTTTTCAGAGTTAAATCAACAATGAGGATTTTACAATGTAGGCTGCAGAAAAGAGAAAAAAATCAACTGCTAATGTTGAAAATGCAAAGTCAGACTTTTGGGGAGAAAGGATGCAATTACTGGGGGCGAGTAAAAAAAAGTAACTTAAAGTAATATGTAACTAATTACTTTTGGCAGGGAGTAATAACTAAAGTAACTACATTACTTTTTAAACAAGTAATATGTAATAAGTAACATATTACTATGTTTTAGTAATTTTTCCTCACGTCCCACAATAATTCAAGTTGGCAAGAGTAATCCCTCTATATAAAAAAGGAAGCAAACTAGATCCTGGCAACTATAGGCCTGTTTCCATCCTTTGTGTCATCTCAAAGGTTATAGAGCGATTAATCCAAGAACAAATCAACAGCTACTTCGGCGAGCGTAAACTGTTGTTTGAATTCCAATCAGGCTTCAGAACATCCCACTCCACTGACACATGCCTACTGTATTTGACCGACTACATCAAACGTGAGGTAGACTCGGGCAAATACTGCGGCATGGTCATGCTGGACCTCCAAAAGGCGTTTGACACTGTAAACCACTCAATTCTACTTGATAAGCTGAGGGCGATTGGTTTTTCATTGCACATCACTAAATTGGATGAGATCTTACTTGGAGGGTAGAGAGCAAGTGGTTGACATCAACGGAACCATGTCCTCATCCCTCCCGGTGAGCTGTAGGGTTCCTCAAGGCAGCATTCTAGGGCGTTACTGTTGCTACTATACATTAACGACATGAATGCTGCCTGTAACTGCAAACTATAATAAGGATAATTCCTTTTAACAGGACGTTCATGAAAGTCCTTGCGGGCTTGTTTCCAATGAGGGCCTGTGAGCAATTAGGGGTTAAGAGTCTTGCTCAGGGACAAATTTCATTTCATCGACACATATGCTGGCGTGGCCTGGAATCGTACCTGGGGCAACCAGGGTCTCTGGCTCCCTAGGCGGGCTCACTAACCACTCAGCTATGGCTGAGTGGTTAGTGGTTAGTTAGTGGTTAGTTAGTGATTAGTTAGTTGGCCGCCCCCCCAACTGTTCCTGTTCGCTGATGACTCGGCACTCCTGATCTCGGGTGAGGACAAGTTGCAGGTTGAGGAAGCTCTAAACTCTCAAAAATCCGTACCTGGCTTACAGATAACAAACTGTCACTACACCTTGGGAAAACTGAATCCATTCTCTTTGGGACCAAAAATTCCCTCAGTAGGATGAAGGTAAAAGTCGATGACACAATCATCTCTAGCAAAGAAGAGATTACCTATTTGGGATGTATTCTTGACAAATACCTGACAGGTGAAAGCATGGCAACAAAGGTGGTCAAAAGAGTAAACCAGAGAACCAGATTTATGGGCAGAGTTTCCTCTTTTGTCAACCCTCAAGCCCTCAGGACCCTCTCAGGGGCCCTGATTCAGCCCCTTTTTGACTATGCTTGCTCCTCAGTGTCACTGAAGACTAAGCTTCAAACCTCCCAAAACAAACTGATTCGACTACTTCTCGGACTGGGGCCCATGACCCACCTCTCTCCCACTCACTTTGCCAGCCTAGGCTGGCTCAGGGTGGAAGACAGGGTTAAACAACAACAAATGGGACTGGTCTTCAAAATCGTAAATGCAGATTTGCCCGAAATGCCCCCTATACCCGCATATCTGTCTAAATACCTCCAAAAGGTTAGTGACACCCACAGTCACGAAACTAGA